>NC_142580.1:13594895-13900625 GCF_041283825.1 Pyrus communis
GCAGGTGGCCAAATCTTGGACGGGAAAACTCGGGGGTACCATTTTTGGGTTTTTTTTTTTACCTTGATTACAAACGGAGATTTTGATATCTCAACATTTCAACAAAAAAACCCTAGAAATTCAAATTGGAATCTCAAAAAAAAATCCGACGAGAGTCAAAGGAATTTCGGTTAATCTTTGTCGATGAACGAGCTTCAGGCCGTTGTGACGGTGACCTAAGGTCGAGGTTGGGCTGCAGGTCCACTTGTGTTGATAAAGATGTCATTGAAGGCATTGGTTTTTTTTTTTTTTCCTGGATTTCAAAACCAGTAGCCCTCGGCTTCGGTTCTATGGTCTCGCGGCTCGGCTCTGCCATTCAGGCTGCAGGCCTAGGGCTGATGGCTCGACGGCTTGCCAGCTTGCCAGCTGTGGTTCACATGATGGAGGGGCTTAGAACGAAACCCTGATCCATATTTTAATAATTTTTTCAATTTCCAGATTAATTCAATGCATATTCATATAAATACTTTAATGCATGGACATATATTTGATGCAATTCATGGTAATATCAAATTCACATAATTCAATAATTATCAATATAATGCATACACAATTTATATAGAAATCTAAATTTCGAAAAATGTAAAGTTGGGTCATGCATTATAGTGAATGTTCATGCTATCAGGGCTGCAAAAATATCGAGATAAAAATTGTTGTTTTAAAAAAACCTGATTGCATGATGATATTAATGAACTAGTTTGATGCAAAAAACTTCCACGTCAGATTCCTAAGCGCAGTGGTAGGAGCGTGTTGATAACATGTTGTGGCCTATATTTAACTGATAGGGAGAGAGGGTCGGCGGCACAGAGAGAGAATAGAGAGAGAGAGATGTGTTTGTAGGGTTGTGTAGAGGATGTGTTATTGCCCCTACGCAGTGCCTTTATTTATAGTAATAAGGGAATGAAGAAATCATTCTCCTCCAAGGAATACAAGTCCTAATAGGGAAGAATAACTAGAATAAAATCTAATATAAGATTTATACAATCACACTTAAATAAAAAGTTAATAACAAAGAGGTAAAAATAAGTGTGTTAGTAGCACTATCCTATATATATTGTTTGACTGAATATTGCAGGTAAGACGGTTTACTTATTATAAGAAAAAATAACCCTTCATTGATAAGCATTTGAAATCAAATACAAGATGAGTGGACATTTTAATAATCTAAATGTAAAACTATAACAAAAAGTAAACTAAAAAATAAAAAACTATTATTGCTTGATCACATCAATATTGTGCTTTTAAAAGCGAAGATCTAGATCTGTTATAGGAGAAGATTATGGAGTTATGATTATTTAAACGCAAGTACTATCATTCTGAGTTAGTGGTATGGTTTAGATGGGGCATGCATTAGCAAAGCTAGATTTTCTAATTAATTATTATTTACTCTTTATTTTTTTTGGGCCGGGGGGGGGGGTGTTCGAAAGTGAAGGTTGATCAATTAATTAATGACTTTATAGGGCATGTCCTTAAAGGGCGAGTATGCTTGTTCAATGCATCGCAACCCATTTGTTATGATGCATTTTAGTCCATCCCTTCCATGTCGCACTCGTGCGCATTAAAAAAAAAATGTGATATCCACACATCCTATTTTACTTCTTACATATTTTTTTAATTTTTGGTCATCGGATCTGATGAATTAAAGAAGATCAACGGACATAAATTATTAAAAGATGTGTGAAAAGTAAAATAAGGTGTGTGGACAGCACACCACACACCCCTAAAAAGAAGATCAATTATTGTCGAGAACCAACTCAAATATCAACTTCTTATGTTCATGTTCACATTAGCAATTAATCTCAAAACAACTACTTACTAACCAGATTACTTGGTCAAATTCCGAGCAGTAACTTCGTTTGAAAACGTTTGTCATTCTAATGGTAGCATTAGCCTTTAGGATATAGGCTTGGAAATCAGGAAACCCTTTGATGCTTTTAGGGTTAAAAATATTACATTGTGTTTGTTTGTCTATGATTTCTTGTTTTGATGGTGTTTTAGGATCATAAGGTCATTTAGAGCACATGTTTCCTATCCTACAATTGTTGAGAGTTTCCATTTATCACATGATTTTGGAGCATTGGATGCCTTGGTGTCTATGGATTCTACTTTTCTTTCAGGTAAACTCCTCTTGTGGTCATGTTCTTCATCTGTATGTATATACTTTTTTTGACCCTTTAGGTAATCAACAGCAAATTGTGGACTATTTGACCAATGACCTAGATGTATCTACATGACGGTCATTATATTATTCGTTTGCTATTACCAGCGTAATTCTCAAATTTTATAGGCTATTTCATGCTACTTCTGATTGATTTTGAGCACATAACTTATCCTGGCCTACCAAAAGCTTTAAGCATTTTATTCATTGCTAATTTCTACTTGGAAGATGCATCTTGATCACATGCATCATCATCATCATGATCAGTTCGGATGAGATTATTTTTCAACCAATTAATTAATTGTGTACACAAAGATGATTCATTCATAGAAATGGGATTCAAGTTGTTTTATTTTAGCTGTGCTGATATTTATTGCAATTTTGTTGATTGTCTCATTAGGGGTAGATAGTTTCAAGAACATCATGAATGCGTGTTGATACATCTTCTTTTGTCTCACAAGTTACGTAAATTAATATATGTTGTATGTCTGAAGTATGACAAATATATAAATAGGTCCCAAGTTTTGGACTCCCAGAAGTAGAGATTAATACAGTTCAAGCCCTATTGAAAATAACACTCTATTGGATATTATGATCTAATTCTCTATAGTAATTCATTTCATGACAAAGGAAGTCCAGAGGAGGCATTGATAAACAAGCAATGAGATATTTATAAATTAAGCATGTGCATGCAAGTGAGAATTATTGAATCACAGATAGATGGTAATCGATAATTTTGAATTATAGTAGCAACTCGTATCATCAAGGGTTATTTAGTCATATTTTTCCCTTAATGTCGAAAAATTGTAAAAAGGTTGGCCAAATTGAAAAAGGCAACTCCACTTTTCAAATGAAATTGTATTGTTACATCATACTCGAAAAAAGTTCACATTTTGTAGGACTATTGAAAGCCATATGAGACTACTTGTATATATGATTTATATTTATCATGGAGTTTAAAATATTTCGTTTATTTTAAATCTAGATTTTATTTTGTTTATTTTTTCTTAGCGGAAATACAAACAGCTATTGTCAACTCCTGATAAACTTCTGCAGTTTCCAGGGTCATATTCTACTCAAAGTTCAATTTCTTGAAGATCGAAGTCACATTACTTCAAACTTGACAACGATGACTACTCGGTTCAAGGCTTACTTAGGTTTTGTCCTAATGGGTTTTCCAAGCATGATTTTATCAAGGCAACTATCATTGACAGTGCACAAAACTTCATTAATGCACAGACATCCAAAAAGTAGTGTTCTAAATACTTATGTCTATGTGGCTATCAGTATTCTTAACTAATGCATAAAACTGTTAGTTAATTACTCATAAATCATTGATTTAAATTAGAGAAACTTGGGGTTCTTTCCAAATTACTTTCACCCTACATAAAGAGGTCTAACGATAATAAAAGTATACACTTTGATTTTTCCCAACAATCAATCTGTCGTCATTCTCCAATCTATTTTATTTCCAACATAATTTTTTTTTGTCAAACGATAGATTTTGTTAGATTAGATGTTAGATTAGCCACCAACGAGGTCTGAACCCATGCCGTCATATAAGGACTTGACACATTTCCATCACTATGGTAAATGACCACTTACCCAACACAATTAAATATACTAAACTGATTTTCTATGAAACCTACAACCCAAACCAAACTGATTCCTAAACACTATGCATATATATTTGATCTCACATTTCCCAAACTTCTCATACATGATTTCCTATATGAATGCAACATTACTTACCAATTGGAGTTCCATAAATTCTGGCCTTCATTGAGATGCTATGCAAGCCACGCCTTGCCAAGCTAAGTTTATCTCGTAGTGACTCAGTTGTTTGGTTTGAGGAACCTCCGAATTCTATTTGGGAGGTGCTGAACCAAGACTTGTATTCTATTTGATAATTTCAATAAAACTATCGAATCCTCTTTCAAAAAAAAAAAAAAAATAAATAAATAAACTCAGCACTAATACGAATTTATGGATACGTATTGTGTACAATCTAGGAAATTAGCCAACTAAAAAAGCTTGTGCTTTGCTACTTAGTACAACGGCCTAGTGATGTTTCTCTTCACTTGTAAGTGAGAGGTCTTATGTTCGATTCTCGCCAAGGGCGAATTTGAACCACATTATTGCTAGCCCATTCTGAGTCTAAGCCTACCCCCTTCCTTTTAGTATAGATAATATTGTTTGTTCAAAAAAAAAAAAAAAAAAGAAGAACTTATGCTTTCAAAGATGTACATCTTATCTTCAAATAAGTAGAAGATATGTCTCACAAACTTTAGTCAACTAAATTCATTTATTGGGGTCTCTAATCAGTGGAAAAAAAGTACTTAAAATATGGTTCAAATGAGTTGCAAATGATACGTCTAAACTAATGGAAATACCTTCGCACTTAAACATGGGTATCTGGATGGTAAATTCACAAGATTTTTAGTTTGAAAGGCATTTGTGCATACTCTTAGTATGTTTTTTACTGCCACTATCTATTAACACATAATATAAGCAAAGGAATATCAAATGTTGCATATTATAGTCCAAATTCGTACTTTGTTTCCAGAATTTTCTTTTTGGGGAACTTTGAAGCATTACTATCAAGGAACAGGACGAGCATAGTACGAACGTTAAGCTATTTCACATTACTGGCCTCGTCGGGAATTCTGTCATTATTGCTTTATCAAGACACCAATAGCAACACAATTCATGCAATCCACAAAGTTAGCTGAAAGTTGTGGCAGACAAGCGATGAACATGGCATTCAGTGATTCAGATCGATCAGTACGTACTTCAGCTGCTTGCACTTGTGGTGCCTGAATTGTAAGCTTGGCCACTTGCTCTTTCATAAAACTCAAGGAATTAAGATAGAAAACGATACACAACTACTTAATAATTATATTTAATAAAATTAGGTATACATTTTGTGTTTTTGATCGGACCGATTCAAACTTCAGGTTGGACATGATATGACTAATCAGGAGATTGCATGCAGAACTAGTTAAATGGAAATGGAGATTTCCAGATGGACATGCAATGTCGTCCTTGACCAATTGTATAGGGTGGCATGGACCACTATGGATTTGCATTCGTGGCGCACAAAGATTCTAATTAATGTTTGGCATCCAAGAAATCAGACGTGTGGTGGTGCTGGCATATTGCATGAGATTTGGATATGAAGCATTGATATATATGTTTCCTGCATGCTATGTTTTTTCTTGACTATTATTTCAAAACGTAACCCTACTTCATATCCTTATGAGCTGTAATTGCTACAGCCAACATATCACACCACAAATTGCCTAGAAATTGCTTAAATATTTCTATTTTTCAAAGCGTCTTAGTTTTCAATTATGAGTTTAACCAAAAGAATGATAATATTTAAATCAGATGGTGTAATGTATAAAAGATCAAGTGAAAATGTGTAAATTCATATTTGGATTCCTACGACATCATTTATCATTCGATAAACTCTCAGATTTTTCACTTTCTGATGGATTTTATAAGGTTATTGTTTGATTTTCTTCTCTTTTATCATGCTACTTCTATAGCTTTTATTTATTTATTTATTTTTCTGACATGAAACAATAGAGTGGTATTTCATTAAACTTCACAAACAATTACAGAGGTTGTCAATTGGATACATAAGCTCCAGTGTGCTGATATGGAGTAAATTTGCACAGTAAAACAAACAACCCTTATACACCTACCACAAACATTGTCCTAACACTACAAACGTCATCAATGCAAATATGTTACAAAAACACGATAGACGCAACGAACTTATACCAACGACCGCATAGGTCAACGCATAAATGCGAGGCCACATAAAACCATCATAATAGAACGAGACCACAAACTCAACGCATAAAGCGAAGACAACATCTAACCACCGCAAACACGCAACCACAACATTCATAGGGTGAGGCAATGGAGTCAAACACTACTCCGAGAAAGGACCATCCGTCAGCTCATCTCAGTGAGCAGGTCACAAACCAAGACCACACTTAAGCCAGCAGCGTCGTCAGTTTTGAACACCCAGGCAGTAAATCCGCCGGATCTGAAAGTGCAAGGATGCGTAGCCACCAAATCGGTCGAGGGGAGCGTTACCACCATGGAAACAAGCTGTTGGAAGTGGAACCAACCACGAAACCTTCCCAAACCACAAACCAACCCAAAATCGAGGAACCTTGTAACGGGGATGGCTCGGATCTGGGTAGGGGCATAGCCAAGGACGAGTTACTCACAAAATGGTGGGAAAGAGCTATGGAGGGGAGGATGAGAGGCGCTATAGAAGCTAAGAGAGGGTAGGGGAGGCGGGGAGGCGGGGGGAGATGAGGGGGGGACGTGGGGGAGGGGGCGGCGCCGAGAAGGGGGAGGGATTGAAGGGAGTAAAAGAGGTGAATGGGTTGGCAGAGGGTTGAGGAGGGAACCTAGGTTTGGTTTTGGGGAGGGTGAGTCGAGGAGAGCTGAGAGAGAAAAGGAGTCTATTTGTAGCTTATTTTTAACCTCTCTTAATTATATGTGCTCATATATTCCTCAAGGTGATGCTTACCATATTGTATGACGCTTGTAATTACATGATCATTGAACAAAGTTGAGGATTTTATGTTCTCTTTTGATAAAGAATTCATACTCATAACAATTAGAAAGTATCACGTAACAAAATGTCATGAATATATACCAAAGAAAAAGAAACTATTGCATTCAACTCTGATTAGTGCCCCAAAAAAAGAAACACGTACAGAAGTCCGTTTCTCATGTTTAAACTTAGACAACTCTTTTCTTATTCTCTATTTTTGTTCAAAAACATGACAACTCTGATTATGGCATGGAGTGCATGCCTGTGCTCCTGTGGATATTAGACGAAAAGAGACACTGAGACCCAATACAGGATGTCAAAGTAGGTTGGCAGATATATTCTTGAAAGAAAATAGGCTCAAATAGCAAGTCGGTGCATATATCCGTATAAGAATATAATGCTGCTTTAATTTTGCAGCTAATCTTAGGAACCTCCGTGTCACTTTATCCTCCAAAATGCAACACAAAATATAATTATACAACTCAGAATTAAAAATATCTGCTGATATAGCGATATTAAGCATCTGGGTCGGTGTAATGTTAGTGCTAACAATAATCTTTAAGGTATACCCTGTCCAAACCGAATCGAGTGGAGAGCTTTAAGAATAAGGATTGTTGCATTGCTGTAGGGTACCCCACGGGGCCTAGAGACAACGGACAAGTAAATTTTGGGGCAGTGGTCCCTCCCAGAGGCACCCTAAATGAGGAGGAGTTGAGCAGCACTAGACAAATTTTGGACATCACAAAAAATTCACAACTTTGAAGGGCGGGCGGAGGGTCGTCATCACTCACTGGGTCACCTTTGTGAATTAAATCCATGGGCAATCGTGTAATTAACTCTATTTCTGTTTGGTTCAAAAAAAAAAAAAAAAAAAAAAAAACTCTATTTCTGTATATGTCAGACTGTACTATTATTTCATGCTTTGGACCACACTGCTCCGCCATTCGAATATCTTGCATTACATGAAACAATGAGCCATATGTGTTCACTAGAAAAACCCTAAATCCAAATCCTACCCTACCCACTCACTCCACTACAGTTTTGTTTCTGTTTCATTTAATCTATCTAATATTGAGAGAAACCCCGGGAATATGGTTTTAAGCAGTAAGCACAACATATGATTAGTTATTGTACGTATTTTCTGAAACATGGAACCTGGTTTACTTTGACAAAACCAAGGTTGAGACTTGAGAGTATATTTCATACCGATCGGCAATGTGTAGCCTTGTATATTAATGTCTAAAGTTTCTCCATCTGTTGTCATGATCATTGTGAATTCGCTATAATAGTTATCTTGATGAGTCATATAATGAATTGCAAATCTGCAACTACATATCAGGAATATTGTATAGCCTTGGTAGCAAGTCATAACAGTTTAGTTTAGGACTCTAGGTATATATGCAATTACATATCACAATATATTTATGTCATAAAGAGCTTTGCTTAGCTCGCAAGACTCTTACTATTCTAACGAACATATTAACCTTCTACCAACTCCTCCAAAAATTTACATGACCTAGACTAATCCCCACCATTCTATTAAAATAAGGGGAGTTTTAACGAAATACTTTCGGTACTGTTCACTTTTAACAAAGATGACAATTTTACTCTAAAAAGTCACTTCTTGTACTATTCACTTACAACACATTTTTGTCAGTTTGATTAAAATTCAAAGTTTTCAAGTCATTTTCATTAGTTTTCCTTAAAATAAACCTCTCCTACATCTGTCAATACTCAATTTTATCAAAGAAATCTCACGTACGACTTGATCACTTGATAATTAATGAGTTCGATAGCATGGTTGGCTATTTTCACACCTTAAGAGTAAAATATTTTTGTACAGAAAACTGGAAAATATGTTGCATTAATTAGTAGTCGACCATTATTATTTTGAGGTAAAGATGACTCAAGTTTAACTCACCTAAATGATGAATTTGATACCTAATTATTAGGGTTGGTTCATTATTTGACAACCCGTCCCGGACTTTTCGTACTGTAGGGGTGAAATGACGGTTTTGCCCCTCGTATAGTTGTTTCATTGTGTGGTCGTTTTTGGGTTTTGATTGGTTGATTTTGGACCACACACACACACTCATTTCTCTCTCTCTCTCTCTACCCTGTCCCGAGACCCTCTCTCTCTCTCCCTTTCCTATCTTCTTGTACGGACAATTCCATAACCCTTGGAATCTTTACGGATCGAGGAAACAAACTACATATTTGTGCTCGTGATGTCCTTAGGAGTTCAACCATACCCATTTCAGGTAAGGATACCTTCGTTTTCACGTCGAACCCGATATGTTCAAATCGGGGTACTGTTCATGCATACGTTAATTCTTGTGTTTTTGGGAATTTCAAGCTTGTAGGAAGCTTGGTGAGGTTCTTAGGAGGCTCGGGGTGGTTCGTTTGAAGGTTTTGGACGTCGGGATCATGAGTTGCAGGTTTGGTCTGAGTTGGTGGTGTTTTCCGGCGAGATTTCTGTGGTTTTAGTGCTTGAAAGTGGTATGGATTTGTTCCTCTTGTTGTAAGCTTCATTTTGGTACCAATTTTGTGGAATTTGGATGAAAAATGAAGGAGATATCAAGTTTTGAATTTTTCCCGGTTTTCCGGCGCTGGCGACGGCGTCGGAGGTTGGCCGGAGAAGATGACGGAATATTCTGTCAGTTTGGATGGAATATTCCTAACGGCGTTAATGGAATCAGTTAGATTTAACGGAATATTCCTGACGGCGTTAACTGACGCCGTCAGTGTGCCAAGCACGTGCCTGCGCATGGGCAGCGTGTGCGGTCGTGCCTTGGCCAGTGCGTGGGGGCGCGTGCGGTGTCGGAAAATTAATTTAAAAATATGGGGATGTTCGTGAGGTTGAGTAGATCACGTTGGTGTATTCATACACCCCATTTGAGCATTGTATGAGAAGTTATTTCGTAATGTTGGTTATGTGCTTTAAAATTTACGTTTTTATAGTTGTTTCGCATATAGGTGAGACCTATCCCGAGGACGAGCGCGGTCACTCGAGGCAAGGAGGTTACGACCCTTCTATATACCAGTGAGTAGGCTTTTGGTTTTCCGTATATACCTATATACTTGTGTTTTTCCCAGAAAGTGAAATGAAACGTTTAAATGTTTTATATGCCATGCATTATATTTGTTGTTTAATTATGCATTATTAGTTGCATATATACATATGGTTGGTGCTGTGGACGCACAGGTAGGTTATGGTTTATGTTTATGTTTAGTAGTGATTTGAGATACATAGAGAGCTCATAACCTGCACCCTCGGTGTTAGTGCTCCCGCCCAGAGTTGGGCACAGTCCTTCACATGATGTTCACCTCCCGTACCACACGCTCATCTTGGATCCAAGTTAGGTGCACAGTTCTGTCGTACAGACCACTTTAGGTGGTTCCGACTCGTAGGTGACCAGGTGGTTCCGACTCGTAGGTGACCAGGTGGTTCCGACTCGTAGGTGACCCACGATTATTCGCCCAGTCTTCACGTGATCGTAGCACTTGAGCGTACTTATTATACACCCAGTCCTGTCGTACAGACCACTTTAGGTGGTTCTGACTCCTGTGCAGGTGTAGTTAGTGAGTTGGAGATTTGAGCTCTAGATTCAGCCGTACAGGTCACGTTAGGTGACTCCGGCTGACAGATTACATGGCATTGTTTGGCATTACCTGAGTACTTGCATTTTATTTTGAGGCATTTGGCATGGCATATTTCTGAGCATGATTTATATATATGTATATATTCTATTTTTCTGGGAAGTATACAGGTTTTACGGTAAGGGGTTAGAACTTTGTTTATGAAATGATTTTTGAAAAGCTTTGTTTTTGCCCACTCACGCTTTCTGTTTTGCGCCCCTCAAGGTTCTAGTTGACTAGCACTTTTGGTGGCTCCCCAGGGGATTTCTCGGCTTATCTGACAGATTAGCACCAGTGTAGGACCACCTTTGGGTGTGTTTATTTAGTGTTGTTTCTCCCAGACTGCATTAGGTCTTCCGTGTTTTGAACTCTGTTTCTCACACTTACGCTTGCACATGTATGTTATTTACGCAGTGTATAGCTTGGTTTTTATTTATTCATACTTTTATTATTATTTCTTAGCTTCCGCATTGTGCACATGGTTACGTCACTTTCACGTGACGGCCAGCACGCCCTGATCTCGGTCGGGGTGTGTCAAGGAAGACTTGGATTCGAAACACTGTGTGTTTATTTACTTTCCAATTTTTACAAATTTCTTTTCATAAGAGTATAAATTTATATAATTTGTTCAAATGTTCAAAAACTTTAACTAAAAGTGGTGGTTTGTGCTATTTTAAATTAATGAGGAGGTTCTGGATAAATGTTGTGTGTGGTTTTTTTACTTTCCAATTTTTACGAATTTCTTTCCACAAGAGTAAAAGTTCATAAAACATTTGGTTAAATGATCAAGAAGTTTAATTAGAAGCTGTGGTTTTGTTGTTTAAAATTAGCAAGAGGTCTTGAGTTCAAAATGCTATGTGCATGTTTACTTTTTCTAATTTTTACGAATTTCTGTTTGGCTATTAATTTCTTCTTAATTACTAGCTAATAGCAATGTGAGTTGTACTTTTTAAACATTCATTCCAATTCAAGTCTAACCTTCAACAAGGAGTAATGCATAATTTTAGACCAAATTTGCAATTCTTATGACGTGTCACCAATAGGTTTATTTAAATCATCATTCATTGCTTATACATATCACTTAAAGACTCAAAATAATGATTAATTAACAAGTTTAGTAAAGGGAAGAAAAGAAAAACCTCCCGATTTATATAAATCACTTTAAAAATTCATATAGAAGGAAAACAAAACTCATCATCTACCTACTTGTAAGCTCGGTGTTTTCTGATTACTTTCTCTCAACACAAAATAAATTAGTTTTTCCGTATTTCAAAATTATTAATTTTGAAGTGCTTTTCTAAGTATTATTTTATCGAAATCTTACGTGAGAAAACAAATAATTTTTCTTATATGAAGTTAGGACACATATTTTTGCATCGCCCCAAACCTCAAAAATCTCAAAACCGGCCCCGATACCCAACTAGGCGATCTACTTAATTTTTTTATTGATTAATTTTGTTAACTTGTTTTGTAGAATTTTTTTTTTTTCAAACAATAGGAACTTGGGATTTTGCGGGATTTTAATTCTTTTAATGAATCTAGGAGTATTCAATTAGAATTTTTAAGTAATATGAAATTCAACATGCAGGATTTTAAGACAGTTTATTAACATCCTTAGAAATCCAGGTGTATTCAATTAGGATTTTAAAGAAGTTTATAACATTTTAGGTGTATTCAATTAGGAATATTTTAGAGAATTTTAAAAAGTAAAGGATTTTGAGGGAATTGAAGGGATTTCATAGTATATTTTATACATTCCTAAATCCCACCTCTTCCCCTGAAACTTTGACGGAATTGAATCAAAATTTTACACGAAAAATCTACAAATCAATTAAACTCCATTCAAATTCGTACATTTATAAATCTATTTATATCTCCGAAATTTCAATTGAATACACCCTCCTTATTTTATAGTTAATTCACTTCAAATTCAAAGATATATTGCTAAATAATATATATGTGCGCAAAAACTGTACCAATACATTGACACAAAACAATGCAAATGTGCACTTGTAAGAACTTTTCATTAATAATCGTGATGTACAAGATTAACAGATATTTATTGTTGTTGAAATATGAAGTTGGAATTCTACGTATTATAATAAGTGGAGAAGAGTTTTTCTTTAAGCATCTTACTACTTATATTATAATACGTGGTGTACGATGTATCGGTCCATGTTTCGACTGAAAAATTTCTTGTATAGAACTCACGTTGCATTCCAAAAATTTATTAACAAAAAATTCCTCATGTTTATATTTAGGAGGACAAGCATCAACTTCCAACTACTTGACAATATGGGAGTAGTACAACTATAAGTACATGCAAAGTTCTTTCTTTCTTATAACTAGGTAGACTATTTTATATATTTTAGTGGACAAGCATCAACTTCCAGCTAATTGATAATATGGGAGTACCACAACTATAAGGACATGCAAAGTTCTTTCTTCCTTATAACTAGGTTGACTATTTATTTAAATCATATTTTGTAAATTATATGATGTGGTTGTTGATAATTGCATTATATTGAAGTGTTGATTAATATGGTTATTTCATATTAGTAACACATTACATAATTTACAAATATAGTCTAAAAATTATTCTCCTTTTAATCAAAGTATAAAAAGCCAACCTCGTTGTAGGCTTGGATGGAACTTGGAAACATCATTTTGTGGTGTCTATAAACAGATCGATCAGCCATTGGGTCCCATTACTTGCAAACCGCACGAGAGGAGAGGTTGGGCTGGGGCCGAGCCATGATATCTGGGAGCAGAGCGGTCTTGTTGGTTTGCCTGGGTTTCCGTGGTTCATCTGAGGGAGACTGAGACTGATAGACAGCAAATAATTTGAACCAATCCGCAATATTCCAACTGGTTGTTGGACCGAGCCACGTCTACGCACCCATGACCATTCATGGTTGTCATCATAGCTGCAGAGGATGGACCCCGACCAACCTGGGAAAACGAAACACCATCATTCATCATTGGACCCAATTTTCTTCTCTCTAGTCTCGTCCTGGTAAAATTTACACTACACGACCTTACCCTAAGATTTTTCTTCCATGCAAATATTTGGTTTCTGCATGGTAATGGTAATGCGGATGTAGTTGTTATATCTGCAATAACTTCAATACTTAGTTAGGACTAGTCTTTCAAGGTAGCGTAGATTTGATGCTGTGTTTGTAGCTATTACTCATACATCATACCCATTGGTAAAGCTACCTGAGGGCGAGGAGTGGCGACCGCCCCTCTATTCACCGAAAAACATGCCTAGGAGTGTTCAGCCCCTTCACTCTCGTTGGAATTCATGGCACCTATAAAAATTGGTTTTGGCTGATGCACTGCGCATGCGGGCCCCAACTCTGATTTCTTGTTGGCGATGCATGCCTGGTTGTGCGTGCTTCCCACGCGCCTAGCGCAAAAAAAAAAAAAAATTAAATGGCTTGTGACATCACTCTGGCATCAACATGACGTCGCATAGGTCGGGCCTTGGCTCGGCACATTCTAGGCCGGCCTATGGGATGGCTTAAAGTGTTTATGGGTTGTTTTTATATCCTTCTTGGATTCAGTTTTGTGTTTTTGAATCTGATAAGTATTAAGAAATTTGGCTACATTCATAAACTTTTAAAACAAAAATGTTAGATCCAAAGAATGAATAACTAAACAAATTCAAGACGAACTGTGTTACAGACTTGCAATATCCAGGTTGAGTGATTCTCTTGGGTCCAAATTTGAACAACGTTTCATCTATGGATGAACATTCTCTATCTCTAAAAGTCAAGGATGGTATCACCTCATCACTCCTAGTATACGAAGAATTGGTAAGTTTTGTTAACCAGACTCATGAAATGAAGAAAATAACAAGAGAAACAGAATCATGTATTAAAATGAATACAATCATGTCATACAAGTCTACATATTTTCGACGTCCAAATTTAACAAATGCGAAGTTTTTACTAAAGCTCCCAATGCAATTGATAGTGTAATAACCACTTTATGTAGATTACTTAGTTTTGTCAGGTTTGGATGTGGAACTTAATTAATATTCTTCAACAGTTCGTATTAGCAAACAAAATCTGGTTAGCTAACATATAACCAGATTTTGACATCGTAACTTATCTCGAACCGTGGTGGATAATATGGCTGATATGGCAAGCTCTGTTAGTATTTTCTTCAAAAGCACGCAAGATAGTTGCCATCAAACTGTGGCCTATACAACGACGACGACTTAGTTGTCGAGGAGTACTTGACGGACACTGTAAGATTCTCCTTTTAACAGTTTTTGTTGTTTTTATTGGGGTTCACTGTTTTTTCTAACGTGTAGAAAATTTAAGCTCTCACAAAAGCATCTAATTACAATTTAAGTGGTATTGTTTCTCATAAAACCATAAATAAAATTGTGATGAAGGAATTAGCTATAGATGCATGGGGCACCAGTTATCCGACTGCTATAATTCAATTGTTATAAATATTAAGGGTACAAGTCAGCAATACAGTTAGAAATACGGTTAGCAATATAGTTAGTAAGCTTGTTAGTATTTGGTTAGAGTTGTTAGACTTTCTAGTATAAAAACGGAGTGTGTAATCTTCATTCTTTCAAGTCAATATACAAGTCTCATATTTCTCTCTCTATATTCTCTCTAGTTCATTTTCTCAGTTACTCTTTCTTCTCCATTTTTTTCTCTTCGATTCTCAAATATTTCAATGTAGTTAATATGGTATCAGAGTAGGTTGTCCCACGTGTGAAACCAAATGACCACATGCGCTCCACGTCATCCCGTTGTGTTGTCCACGTGTTAGGCTTGAAAATTCGCTACACATAAGGGAGCGTGTTGAGAATGAGTCCCATATTGATGGGAGGAGGGACCTTGCATGGGCTTATAAGAGGTTGGGCTACTCCCCATATTGCCAATTTATGGTGGAACCTCAACTTTCTTCATGGTATTAGAGCAAGTTGTCCCACGTGTAAAGCCAAACGGCCACATGCGCTCCACGTCACCCCGTTGTGTTGTCCACGTGTTAGGCTTGAAAATTTGCCACACGTGAGGGGGCATGTTGGGAATGAGTTCACATGTGAAGCCAAACGGCTACACATGCTTGACATCACCCCGTTGTGTTGTCCACATGTTAGACTTGAAAATTCACCACACATGAGGGGGCATCTGAGAATGAGTCCCACATTGATGGGAGGAGGGACCTTGCATGGACTTATAAGAGGTTGGGTTACTCCCCATATTGCCAATTGGTTTTATGGTGGAACCTCAACTTTCTTCATTGTATCAGAGCAGGTTGTCCCACGTGTGAAGCCAAACAGCTACACGTTTTTCACGTCATCCCGTTGTGTTGTCCACATGGTAGGCTCGAAAATTCGCCACATATGAGAAGGCGTGTTGAGAATTCCACATGTATGGGAGGAGGGACCTTGTATGGGCTTATAAGAAGTTGAGCTACTCCTCATATTACCAATTAATTTTATAGTGAAATCTCAACTTTCTTCAATAAGGTTAAGAATAATACCTATTATTGCTCAAAAAGAATGAAATAAAATGACAAATCATCTCTTTGGAAAAGAAATGATGGATAACCTCTTTTGGGTTTGTATATTAAAAAAGATAGGGTCCATATGTGTATGAATGGATCTAATATTTGATACGACTATCTCCGCCGCACCAGGAGCACCAGAATTCTCCATTGTTAGGGTTAGGTAAATGTACAGTAAAATAGATTTTGCCAAAAGTAACGTGGAAGTAGTCACTTTCTTTACTGCCGGATAAGGACTTGTTTGGGATTTCCAAGGAAAATCTAGGTTTCTTGTATTCTTATCTGATTTGGACTCCACCGCGTCCAAAAGAAGGAGAGGGTATGTTTTTCGTTTTGTGCACTGTTCCAAGAATATGTGGCCAGGAGAGGACCTGGTCATCAGACAATGAGATAATTATGATAAATATTAGTAGGTTAAAGAAACAATCCATAATGGGGTTGGGAAGACGTTGACAGGGCAAGGGCACAGACAGGGTTAGGGATGTTTCCTTCTCTGAGGATGTGACCTGTCTCTATGTCATCTCCGTGTCCTCAAAGTTTTAAGATGAATGATGTCCCAACACTTCCCAGCTACTGATATTTATGAGTCTTACATGCCTATATGAGTCTGTAACATTTTATATTTGAAAAACGATAGGATATGTACAACTGGCTGTTAACTTAGCTACAACAAAGTGCAATAGAGAGTTCTTTAGTTAATTTAATTAGTATTGAATTTACTGTAAGTGTATATATCATCAGCGCACATATATTAGTCCAGCATGAGGCTGCCTCCAATCAAGCGAAGATTGAGTAATGCTAAACCAATTAGTCATAAAAGTGAAACTATAGTGAAATTTTTTTGTAAAAAGTTATTCTTATTTATTTACAAATTACCTTAATACATAGACATATATAATTCACTGAAAGGAAAAAAAGTTTTACGCATTGCTTGAAAATCAGTTATTTATACTTTTACATGTAAAGAGCTGAATAATTTTTTAGAAGTATTATAAATATATTCATTAGTGGTGTTGAAGGAGCCTGGGAGTTAATAAATTCTCAGTAGGTCAACCGGAAATTTATTTTAATATATAGTTCATAGTCATGTGCTTGATATTGTGGGTAGCTAGCTTAGATTAGAATCAAATAATAAATTACTCATACATGATGATATTATGTGACTTCTTCTTTCATGTGCGATTATGCATATTTGCTAGGTTCCTAGAAGAGTGGTGTTGTTATAAACTACTTGCATCGTAATGACACATTTGCTAATTTGCAATGGCTCAATCGTGGTTAGATATGCTCCTCCTAACCGAGGGAATGTAAGGGCAAGAAGAACATGCATGGTAATGTAAGAAATGGGTTAATAATGTGGTATTTCATTAATTCCACAATCCAGCTAATGACTTTTCAGCCATATTAGCTCAAATTCTATGAAAAGTGGAATGACTGAGGTTGAGGTAGAGAGATTGGTCTAAGTTTAAATTTCCTTGCAATATAAAAAATACAAAAATGGATTATATATAAGCTGATTATCTAGTGCTTTCTCTACGATAGGATAAATTTTTTTGGATACAGAAACATATGCTACATGATGTATTATATCCGGTGTTATTATAAAGGTGGACGACTTTGTTAATACGTCTCACTTCGAAGGTATATATATATCTTGAATGTTAATCATGCATCAAATGATTTATGGGGCAACGCAACAAGTAGATAACCCAGCTAACAGTACCAAGGATTGTTTAAACACCAATCAAGTTAGGTTTGAGCTAATTTGGCTTTTCAATATTGTTGATAAAGACGTCAACGTATCCATCCGTATTTGATTGTTAATAACATCATATTATCACACCACAAAAAAAAAAAAGGAATCCAAATGTCTTTTAGTCTTTTTCTAAGGGTATAAGTATCAAGAAAGTTTAATCCAAAACAATATTATTCATGTCATTTAGTACATCATTTGTTCAAAAAAATAATAATAATACTATTCATTTTTAGACCACATTACTTTTTACATCATGAACAAATATATTTATACAAAATTAAGACGTTAAGAGATTATGATCATGAAAAATATGTTAAGTGAGTTGTATAAGCAGTAATACGCATATAAATGCGACGTCGACCAAACTCTTTTTCATTTTTGCTTCTTGGTCGGGTCCGAACATTTGATGTTATAGGAGATTCATGGTCATATTATATAATACTCAAATTAAACTTGTTGCCATGTTCCAACATGAACCCAGGTTTCAGACAATACTTTTATGTCTATTTTTATTTTTTCTTCCCTTGGACCTAAACTTCCTAACTTGAAATAACCAATCAAGGGAGTTGGAGTTAACATTGCCACACGTAGTGGGATTGCATTTGCACTCACATTAAAATTAAGATGGTAAACAAGATATGATAAACCTAGCTAGATGTCTTGGTTGGAGCATAATTAGCTCTTGAATGATCAATTTAATTAACTATCGTGATACAACAAATCTCAAAACATGTCCTCTTTCTATTTCGGTCAGAGAAGTTTATAGCCTTTGTTTTGTTAACCAAGCAGATGTAAACAGATAAGAACAGAGAAAGAAGAAGAAGTTTAGAGAGAGATTGAGAATTACTTCAGTAGTAAGAAACGAGATTTCACTGTTTTATTAATCTTGGGTGAATAGTACAACTATTATAGAGGTGTATAGTCTAAACTATGATTGCTTACAAAGTAAACAATCCTTACAACTTATAACTAACTAATTTATTGACACTCGTCAACATCACAACCATTAATTCAATTTTTATTCCTAACATTCCCCCTCTATCTCAAGAGCAGAGAAAATGAAGCCTGAGATTGGAGCAATGTGTCTAAAATAAAGGAGTAGAAAACCCTTTTGTCAAAATGTCAGCAAAGTATTCAATTGAGGAAACAATTTGAACTTGCAACAAATGTTTAGCAACTTTTTCCTCACAAATTCAACATCAATTTCATTATGTTTGGTTCTCTGATGCATAATTGGATTACAAGTAAGGACTATAGATGAAAGATTGTCATAGAAGAGTGTTGGAGGAACATAGAAAGGAACATAAAGAAATGTAAGCAACTTTTTGATCCAATTAATCTCAACAACAGTGGTGGACAAAGCCATGTACTCTGCTTCATTAGAGGATCTAAAAACAGTTTGTTGTTTCTTAAAAGACCAAGAAATGGGATTGGAACCCAGAAACACAACCATCCAAGTAGTAGACCTTCTATCATTAGGATCACCCGCCCAATCTGCATCACTGAAAGCTGTCAAGTCTAATATTCTCTAACATAATGTAGACCATAGCCCTTTGTTGCTATTAAGTACCTAATAATTCATTGGACTGCTACAAAATGAGAGTCCATGGGACATTGCATAAACTGACATACCCGATGCATTGCAAAAGCAAAGTCAGGTCCTGTAAATGTCATGTACTGAAGGGCTCCTACCAAACTTCTATACAATTTTGGATTGTTGAAAGGTTTACCATCATCCTTCAACAACCTGTTATAAGGTAAATATGGAGTGGCACAAGGCTTGGACAAAAGCATATTAGACTTGGTAAACAAATTAGTGACATAATTGTCCTAAGATGGAATAATGGCATCCTGTTTCTGAGCAATCTAAATACCCAAAAAAAAAATGTAAGGGCAACAAGTCTTTAACATCAAATTCTTTGGTAAAAGCAGTGTTAACATCAACTATAACAGTAGTAGCACTTCCAGTAATGATAATATCATCCACATATAATAACCACAAAATGAGGAATAAGCTTGAGTAGTATGAGAATCCAAAGAAGAAATAAACCTTGTAAATCTTTCTTTCCAAGTTCTTAGAGCTTGTTTCAACCCATATAAAGACGTATGAAGTCTACAAACATGGTCAGAATGATGAGCATCTACAAATCCAGGTGATTAAGCCATATATACCTCTTCTTGTAACACACTATGTAAAAAAAAAAAAAAAAAGCATTTTTAACATCTAAATGTCTTAAGGACCAACCATAATGAGCAACTAAGGTAAGAACTAACCTCACAATTGTAGGGTTGACTACTGGACTAAAGGTTTCACCATAATCAATTCCCTCTTATTGGTTAAACCTTTTAGCAACTAATAACCTAGCCTTATATCTCCCAATTGTACCATCTGCATTCTTTTACATCTTAAAGACCCATTTACAACTAACTAGGTTCCTTCTAAGAGGAAGTGCAACCAAAGACCTTGTTCCTTGAGAATATAATGCTAAGGGTTCCTCTTAGATAGCAGCAACCCATACTGGAGATTTCAAGGCTGATTATAAGTAGCACGTTCAACCTCAGTTAAACACCCCCCGTTTTCATGAATTCAAATATCAGTGCAATTTTCTTTGAAATTCCACTTTTGGACCTTGTTTGCATAGGATACAAATTGAAAGATGGAATGGATAGGACAACTTGTAAGCTCTTAGGATGGAATTCAAGTACCACGGAGATATGAGAGGAAGATGATTGAGATGCAGATCTTTTGTTGTAGTGTCATGGCTAGATGTAGTAGATGGTATAGGTATAGGAGCCAAACTAGACTCAACAGTTGTATGAGGTACAAACTGAATGGAATCATGAGTAATTGTAGTAAACTTATTTGATTGAGGAACAACCAAAACATTACTATGATTTGAAATTGGTATTAGAAGTTGGATTGGTTGATAAGGAAGATGTGATGCTTTGTGTGAGACTTAGTTCACTAATGTGAGATATGGAAACTCATACTCATCAAATAATACATGTATAGAGATGCACATTCTCTTTTTGGATACCTCATAACAAACATAGCCTTTGAACTTAGAGGAACATCTTAGAAAGACACATTTTGTGGTTTTAGTTTGCAACTTGGTATTATTATATTGTCTTAACAATGGAAAACATGAACAACCAAGCACTTTGAGATGTTGAATTTCAGGAACAGACTTTAACAAAACCTCAAATGGAGATTTATGATGTAAAGTAGATGCTGGCATTCTGTTGATAAGATAAACAAATGTTTGGCAAGCAAAAGACCAGAAAAAAAGGAGGTACTGAGGCTGTTTGTAAAATTGTAATGGAATTTCAATGATTTGTCTATGCTTCATTTCAGCTTTCCATTGTATAAGGACAGGACATATGATGGCTAATTCCTTTATCTAACCAAAAGGTTTTGAAAGCGTTTCCTATGTATTCACCTCCCCCTACAGATTACTATAAACAACCTTAAATGGATATACAGGCTTAGACACGTTAGTATTGAAAGGAAGCTTTGTGAACTTGCCTTCCAGACATCTGTGACACAACATAGGTATAATATCTTAGGCAAGACACACATTTGATTTTCTTAACATTTAAGAGACTATGAGATTAAAAGGATGACCTAGCCTGTTATGCCAAATACTGGATGTAACTTGCTGTCAAAGATAAGCAGCACCAAATGAGTTGATGAAGGTATAGGGTACAATATATTACTACACAGTTCTTTGAAGAGAATCCTCCTTATGGTTTTGTCTTGCATCTAAAAGAAAAAAGCATAAAAGATTAACTAGCAGTTATATCCAAACATATTCTATGAATTGAAACCAAATTCTTTGGCAATTTAGGCACATATAACATTGAATTTAATTTCAAAGGCTGCAATGAAAAGTTAAGAAGGGAGGAACCAACATGTGATTTTGATAAACCTTCACCATAAGCTGTTTGGATGATCTCATTGGATAGGTATGGAGTTAGAAGAGACAAGTTATTCAAGTCAATTGTCATATGGTTTGTCGTTCCTAAATAGGTGATCAACACATTTTAAGAAGTACTAGATGACATTTGGGGAAGTGCAGAAGGATAATGATTATTGACATTCAATGCACTCCTAGGAGAAATGTTTTTCTGAAAACAAAATATTGCATCATAATGAGGATTTCCACAAATATAACAACCTTGAGAAACTACATTAATTCTGAATTGACAAGTATTAGCAAAATGGTTGTTTTTCCCACATATTTGACATACTTGAGAAGTAGCAGCATTCTTGAATCTACAAGTATCGGTGACACACCCCGACCGAAATCAGGGCATGTTGGCCGTCACGTGAGGGTGACGTAGCCATGTACACAGTGCGGAAGCTAAGATAATAATACAAGTATGAATAAATAAAAACCAAACTACACACATAATAGTTAACACACAAGTGCAAGTGTAAATGTGAAAAAAAAAAAACAATATTCAGAGCACAGGAAGCCTAGTGCAGTCCAGAGGAACAACGCTAACTAAGCATACCCAAAAGTGGTCCTACACTGGTGATAATCTGTCAGATATGCCGTGGATTCCTCGTAAGCCACCAAAAGAACAACCCAAACTAGAACCTGGAGGGGCGCAAAACAGAAAGTGTGAGTGGGCAAAAACAAAGCTTTTCAAAATCATTTCATTATCAAAAGTTCTAACCCCTCGCTGTAAAACCTGTATAGTTTCCTAGAAAATAGAATATACACATATATCTAAAACATGCTCAGAAATATGTCATGTCGAATGCCTCCACATAAAATGTCAGTAACCGAAGTAATATCAATCAATGCAAGTAACATGTCAACCAGAGTCACCTAATGTGACATGTACGGCTGAATCTAGAGCTCAAATCCCCAACTCACTAACTATACCTGTACACGAGTCGAAACCACCTAAAGTGGTTTGTACGACAAAACTGGCTGTAAATAAATACGCTCAAGTGCTACGATCACGTGAAGACTGGGCGAATAATCGCGGGTCCCTACGAGTCGGAACCACCTATAGTGGTCTGTACGACAGGACTGTGCACCTAACTTGGATCCAAGATGAGCGTGTGGTGCAGGAGGTGAACATCACGTGAAGGACTGTGCCCTACTCTGGGCGGGAGCACTAACATCGGGGGTGCAGGTTATGAGCTCTCTATGCATCTCACATAACCACTAATTCACAATCATAATCTATAAACTTACCTGTGCGTCCGCAGCACCAAACACACATATATGCAACTACTAATGCATAAATAAATAGGCAAACGCAATGCATGGCATTTAAAACATATAAACATTCCATTTCATTTTATGGGAAAAACCACAAGTATATAGGTATATACGGAAAACCAAAAGCCCACTCACTAGTATGTGGAAGGGTCGTAACCCCCTTGCCTCGAGTGACTGCACTCGTCCTCGAGATAGGTCGCACCTATATGTGAAACAATTATACAAACGTCAATTTAAAGCACATAACCAAAACTAGGTAATAACTTCTCATACAATGCTCAAATGGGGTGTGTGAATACACCAACGTAATCTACTCAACCTCATGAACATCCCCATATTTTAAAAATAATTTTCTGATGTCACACGTGCCAGCAAGCGCCGGCCAAGGCACGGCCAAACACGCCGACCACGCGCAGGCACGTGCCTGGCACACGGACGGAATCCCTAACGGCGTTAGGGAATATTCCGTCCAAAAGCAAGCATATTCCGTTAAAACTAACCTGACGCCGTTAAGAATATTCTGTTAACTTAACAGAATATTCCCTTGTCTTCTCTGGTGAGTCTCGCCAGCTACCACCATCAGGGTTGCCGGAAACTAGAAAATTTTTCAAAACTTCATATCTTCTTCATTTTTCAACCCAATTCCATGAAATTGGTAGCAAATTGAAGCTTACGACGAGTAGAACAAAACCTTACCACTTTGAAGCCCTAAAACCAACGGAATCTCGCCGGAAAAACCCACGATATTCCGGCCAAACCTGCAACTCACGATCCCGATGTCCAATTCCTTCCAAGTTTCTTCTCTGAGCTTCACGAGGACCTCCTAAAGTTCCCAGTGGCCTTAAAAACTCCTAAAAACATCACGATCACATGTGTATGAACAGTGCATGAAAACTGGGGTTAGGGTTCTCGAGGTTTTCGAAGGTTTCAAGTCTTACAAATGGTATGGATGAACTCAGGAGCTTGCAAGGAGTTCGAATCTTACCTTCTAGATGTCGATCCGTGCGTGGAAGATTGGTTTCTGAAGTTCGTTCGTACAATTGCAAAGGAAATAGGATGAAGTCTGAGAGAGAAGAGAGAGAGAGAGAGAGTCACGGGAGTGTGTGTGGGTGTGTGTGTGTGTGTCTTGTAGAGTCAACCACCAAAACAACAAAACAACACCCCACAACACCAATTAACGTCCAAGGGCATTTTAGTCTTTTCGCACCTACGGTACGGGCTGTCATAATTGGCAAGATTATTATTTTTGCCATATATTTGACAATTATGCATAGGAGGGACATCATCTGTCTGCTTTGGTGGGCAAGTACCACGAACACTACTACAAAACCATTTATAGGTATCGCTATGATAACCGACAAGAAACGTATATTACTATAGGATATTAAGCAAAATCTAACAGAAAATGGATGTAGTGCAAGCGACAGAATTGCCAGCGTTAGGAGATGAATTTTCGTACAGAAAATACTCTAAAACCTACAGAAATTGTGTCGAATATAACTGACAGAGAATATATTAATAATGAATAAATAAGAGCATTCTCCGTCGGATAAAACCGACAGAAAATACTCCTAAATCAACGGAACTTATGTTGGATATGACTGATAGAGAATTTATTAATAATGAATAAATAAGAGCATTTTATGTCGGATAAAACCGACAGAAAATATATTAATAAAAAGAAAAATATAAACCACTTTCTAAATCATTTCTTTCCCTTTCAAGTTGGCCTCCCCGGCATTCATTGCATTTTCCAACTTTGAGATGTGCAACGTTCCTCTAAGGTACACCATATTATTCCATTCTTCAAGTTTGTTTCCTGTTTCGCAACTAACTTGAATATATATATATATATATATATATATATATATATATATATAGTTAGACAAAAGTTTGACCCCCAACAATAAGAAAAGGATTGGAAAGACATATAAATATATTTGAAAAAGAAAAAAAAAGACGAACCGGAAATTTATGCAAGTTGTGCAGCCGCCTAAACTGCTTCTGGGGATTATAGTTCAAGCGGTGCTCCTGTTCTCCAACACTCTCCTTTCTTCACCACATTTATCATCACATACCTTGTCTTCCTCATCAGCTTATTGTCTTCTCTCATCACATTTCTCTCAATCTTGACATCTTAGTTTGAGTACAAAAACTTCCATTAATCTCTTCCACTCAGGCTGCATTTAGGATTTGCCTTTCTTTTCTTCTTGCTAGTGATGACCATACTCTCGTTCACTGTTACAGTTGTGCTCTTGATTCATCTCGATGAGGAATTGACAAGGTCTCTCCTTTATGTTGTTGCCTTTCTTCCTGTGTTTGTATTTGGGCTCATACAGCAACTTCCTTTGTATGCGGGATTTTCTCATCCTTGATATTTATATTTAAGAAAGTTAAGAAGTTTATAATTTCTATTTAAAACACAAATTGAACGTAATACAAATAATTTAAAACGTACTGGTTTCGGAATGTTGCTTCTCGAATTGTTCATCCATGGTGATTGAAGCAAGAAGGAGAAGGGGAGAAGAGAATGAGAAGGAAATGAGGAGAGAAGAAAAGGGGGAGGGAAGGGGGAAGGGAGAAGGCATCTGCGCAAGGATGAGATGAAGGAGTTTTATTTTGAAAAATTTTCATTACTGTCGGTTAAAACCGATACAAACATTTTTCAAATAAATACCGACAGAAAAAAAAATGGCAGCAAAAATCCCCCCAAAATTCCCTCCCAAAACTTTAAATTCCCTACCAAAATTTTAAATTCCCACCCAAAATTTTGTTACGATTTTGAAAAATAAAATAATAATTGTTTGGTTTAATAAATAAATAATATGTATTTAAATAGAATACGTTTTTAAAAATTAAATAAATAATTGTTTCGTTTAATAGATAATAACCCATGTAAAATATGTGATAAAGAAACAAAAAGATAATTGTACAATGAAAATGTTATCACACAAACTAAATATTGTTTAATCAATACTTGAAAAACATAAATAAAAATTTAGCACAAATTACTTTTCCCACTTCAAAATTTAGGCAAATTTAACGGAGATATGCATTATACGAAACTAGTTTCCATAATCTAACCGTCAAACTTGTTTGTAGATACTACAAGATCGCATACGTAAAAAATCACAAAACAAAAAGAAAAAGAAAAAAAAAATCAGAGATTAGGTAACAGAACAAAAATTTTCGACGGTTATAAACGAAAAATCACAATTTAACGGTTATTTTAGCTTCGGTTTTGATGATTTTTTTTATAGCTACACTCCTCGACCCTATAAGAATACAATGAATGAATTCGATCTTCAATTTAAAATATTTACACTAATGGATACCACAAAATCTTATTTTATACTTAATGGAAGTATAATATTAACTCTAGGGGTTTGTTTAATCTACTGTTTTAACGCGATATGCATTATATGAAACGTTTTTCAATGATCTAACCTGAGATTGCATACGTAAAAAATCGTAAAAAACAAACATTCAGAGATTATGTAACGGAACAAAAAATTTTGACGGTTATAAACGAAAAATCACAATTTAACGGTTATTTTAGCTTGGATTTTAATGATTTTTTACAGCTACACTCCTCAACCCTATAAGAATGTAATGAATAAATTTGATCTTCAATTTAAAATATTTACACTAGTCGATACCACAAAATCTTATTTTATACTTAATGGAAGTATAACTCTACCGTTTTGACGTGATACACATTCTACAAAACTTTTTTCAATGATCTAACCGTCAAACTTGTTTGTACACACTCCGAGATCGCATACGCGAAAAATCACAAAAAAAAAACATTCAAAGATTAGGTAATAGAATAAAAGTTTTCAACAATTATAAACGAAAAATCACAATTTAACGGTTATTCTAGCTCCGATTTTGATAATTTTTTATAGCTACACTCCTTGACCCTATAAGAATGCAATGAACGAATTTGATCTTCAATTTAAAATATTTAAACTAATGGATACCACAAAATCTTACTTTATACTTGATGGGGAAGTATAACATTAACTCTAAGTGTTTGTTTAATCTATCGTTTTGATGCGATACACATTCTACAAAATATTTTTCAACGATCCAACCAGTAGACTTGTTTGTATACACTCCGAGATCGCATACGTAAAAAATCGCAAAAAACAAACATTTAGAGATTAGGTAACGGAGGAAAAGTTTTCGATGGTTATAAATGAAAAATCACAATTTAACGGTTATTTTAGCTCCAATTTTGATAATTTTTTTACAACTACACTCCTCGACCCTATAAGAATGCAATGAATGAATTTGATCTTCAATTTAAAATATTTACACTGGTGGATAAATCTTATTTTATACTTAATTGAAGTATAACATTAACTCTTCAGTGTTTGTTAAATCTATCAATTTGATAGGATATGCATTCTACGAAATTAGTTTCAACGATCCAACTGTCAAATATGTTTATTTATACTCCGAGATAGTATGTGTAAAACATCGTAAAAAAAAAAAAAAAAAAACATTCAGAGATTATTTTGGCGGCCATCCAAAATTTTGTTTTGTTCGTGTCGGTTATATCCGATAGGGCCTTGAGTGAAAAAAAAAAAAAAAATTTAACCATGTGTTTATTTATTTATTTATAATCAATATAACATTTTAAGATCCCATGGTAAGATCCCAACGAAGATCGATCTCTATATGCAAAAATCTCACTAGAAGCTTACCTATTAACCTCACACGTATGTGCATAACACAATACAAAGCTCGACGAACAACAGAAGCTAGAGAACATGATGGGCAAGGTACTATAGATTCTTGGCACTAGAAGATAAGACTAAATATATTTATGTACACTACAAAACGTGAGACAACACAGAGACATGTTTGCTTGCAAGTTGTAGTTGCACACCAATTGACCCTATGGACACATCCGAGTGCGCATCACGGGCCATACATGAGGAGCAAACATCTAAGTGCGCAACACAGGGCCATGAGTGAAAAAAAAAAATATTTAAACCATGTATTTATTTATTTATTTATAATCAATATAACATTTTAAAATAGTAAAATAGTCAATTTCTGTCGGTTATAACCATCAGAATACTAAAATAATAACCGTTAGAAACTAAAATAATAAATAGTCAATTTCTGTCGGTTATAACTGCCACCAATAATTTTATGGTGGTTGCATCTGACACTAAATATCCGTCAGGAATTTATGTCGAATATAACTCAAAATGATTTCATTGTTATCCGACACTAACTGAATGATGTGTTGGATATCTTTTATCTGACATAATGACTTATTAAACCGCCATCATCATCCGACACATAAAGCTAATATTGTAGTAATGGAATTCCAGATGTTGAATTAGAATAGAGTGATTTTGAACAACCAAAGAACTTGTAACCACCAAAATTGAAGTTTTGAGAAAACATGTCTCTCTCTTTGTTCTTGTTGTTAGCGGACTTGTAACCACCAAAATTGGAAGAAGAATGATTATGTTGTGTACTGTAAGAACCTCTAAACTTAGAATTAAACTCATTTGTATTAGCTACTAAAGCAGAAAGCATTTGAGTAGCAGATACATTGTCAACATTGAGATAGAAGATCCTTTAAAGAAACGACAGCTTTGCGCTCTCTAATTACAGATCTAATTGTATTATATTCAGCAAACGGTCCATTCAAAGTGACACAATATCATCATCATCAAAACATTCTCCAGCAGCAGACAGATAATCCATAGCTTCTTCAATTCTTTGTAAATAGACAGTGATAGAATTATTACCCTTCTTAATCGTTTGCAACTCAGATTTCATCTGGAAAATACTTATTCGAGTAACTATGGAGACTTGTTCCTTGAGACGATTCCATAAGTCTTGAGAACTGGTGCTTCCAATTGCACATGAGATAGCAGCATGAGATAAAGTTGCAATAATCAACTGCATCAAGACCTTATCGTGCATCTTTCAAATCTTGAAACCATCAGATTCACACCGAGTAAAAGATCCCTCAGAATTAACTTCGGAATCACCAGAGTTGGTATCAAGAAATCGTTTAGGATAAGGAGTAGAATCATCCACAATCCACAAACTAACGATGCCACAGCCTTCAAGCAACAATTGCATATGGAAATGCCAATGCAAGTAGCCAAAATCATCGAGCTTCATAGTAACAGAAGTCAGAATTGAAGAAACAAAGGACGTATTGGCGATTGCAAGATGAGATGTCGTCACCATTGTGATAGACAGAGATCGAAACCAAAGAAAGAATTGAATGAGAACTTTTATCAAACACCTTTTGTGCGTAAGAGAATCAAAAGATATTTAGAGGGCAATAGCAGCAAGGAAGTAGAAGCGAAGAATCCAAGACCGTAATACCGTCAAGCTTGAAGCATTTCCGACGAAGATGCCATGTTAACCAAGCAGATATAAACAGATAAGACACATAAAGAAGAAGAAGTTTATAGAGAGATTGAGAATTACTTCAGTAGTAAGAAAAGAGATTTCACTGTTTCATTAATCTTAAGAAAAGAGATATCCTAAACTATGATTGCTTACAAACTAAGGAATCTTTACAACAACTTGTAACTAACTAACAAATCTATTGACACTTCTATCACGACCATTCAATCTTTATTCCTAACATTAATTGTGGGGTCTAGTTACAATCCTTGCACGTCTTAAGTACAATAATTATCTAACGGTGAAATATAATTGATGTAAGTATGTGTATTCAATATAATCACTATTTGACCGTTGAGATGGTAATTATATTAGAATACATGTAAGTATTTTAGCTAAATCCCTAATTATGATCAACTAGAGAATTTAAACTTTGAACTTCCAACACTAAAAAGATAAATACATTCAAATAAATGGCTCGCTGGCTAATAATATGTGGTCATGCTTTAGAATATTGTCATGATTCCATAATCATAGTTATTTTGATTTTGGTTTTTGTCAATAAGAGAAGGAGTTTAGAATTTGGGAAACTTTAAAAGTTGAGAAGAGAGGTATTACGAATGGATTAGATTTTTAGCCAAATATGATATTATTATATAGGTAATGCTCGGGAGACTAAAATTTTAAACTAAATTTGTAAACTAAATGATGTATCACCAGTAGGAAGTACGTAACGTTAATTAACTCTTCAGTAATAATCTAATCATCAACAACCACATCATTTAGTTTAACAATTTAGTCTCCCTAGCATTACCCTATTATATAACAGGAGATGGGTTGAGGTTCTCAAAATAATGGTCTCATTTTTTTGTCAAATCGAGAAAAATTAAGCGAAATTAGCTTTTCGACAATGATCGTGTGCGAGGAACTTACCCTCTCCCGAAAGGGTGAGGACCTTTACACCTAGAAACTCCTTGACCATCCATCCTCCATCAAATTTATTGATGATATATGAGCGTAAACAAAAAAAGATACAAGTGAGGGAACTACGCTAAGACCCATGAAGACAAAATGATTAACGAAAACGATAATAAGTAGAAAACAAAATGTCATGAGCATGGGTAGAGGCTACAAAATTCAGAACCGTAGGTCACCACTTATTAGCCTAAATATCTTCCTCGAATGAAGCTAAAACATCTGCAACATGATTTCCTTCTCGATAAATATGTAAAAATAAATTGCATTTGACAAAATCGACAAGGAATTTTTCGAATCCACTGTAAGAAACCAAGGGGCCTTATTAGGAACCTTGAAAAGATAATAAATAACCAACATGGAATATGTTTCAATCCATAAATGTTCCAAATCTTTGGCTCAAGTTATACGCACAACCTCAATGAAGACAATAATTTTTACAGCAATTGAACTTACAAATTTTGTGTTTGATGCAAAATCACCTACCACCCCACCTCCAAAAAGCTAAAGATCCCTCCAAATCTAGCACGTCTGGCACAAGACTCATCAATATTAACCTTGAGTCATCCAGGTATCGGCAACTTCCAATGAACTGGAATAAAAATAGAGCCACAATAGAAGGCGACGAGATACCGAATAATGAGAATATAAGCAACATTGAAGAGGAGGAACTGCAACTTGAGAAACACATTAGAGTCAAGTCACAAAACTGAGCCGCTAGCCAACACTTGGAATAATCTAAAGAAGGAGACTTGCTCTCAAACCGAACTCGTTAACCTAAAAATTTTTATGTGTAGACTAGAGGTGATATGATATGATAATTATTTGATTTAACTTAATCTAAGATATAATTGTTTTGACTAGCTTCTCATTTGGACCAAATAAGTAGTGCCTTTGTGGCCCAACCTATTGAGTTACGTTTTGAGTTTGTAGATGAATTCACTTATTAGCGTTCGTAGACAGATTCCCTTACTTGTGTCCATTGAGGGATTCATTTACTTGAATCTCTGTTGTGGGCAGATTCACTTGTGCATCTGTGGCTGATCTACCAAAATTGCGTATGTGGATAGATTCATTTACTTTTGATTCCATGTGCCACATTCTAAACTAGATTCCTAAATGCCTAAGTGATTGGCACCCTCGAGTTACATGCAAATGGCAAGGTTGGAATCAAGAAGGCAATGTATCAAAGCGTAAAAACCATTCCCACTTCATTTTGATTCTACTCCGAGGTTTTACTAGACATACATTGATGCGTTAATCCGATAATTCGGTTGTAAATAGATACATAATAAGATTGAGGTCATTCCACAAAAGTTGAATGTGGTTGTGGTAGCAAAAATTTGCTTTCTTCAGTTTTGTCGAATTTGTACCTACAAAATAATTAACGTCTTTGATAAAAAACCAAAGCCTCACGCACCCACGACGTGGGGGATGGGGGGGGGGGGGGGGTGGTTGGCCAATGGATCTCTAATGCCTAATTAAATACTTCTAAAAAGAGTGAGTGTTTAGGGCTTCTATGCGTAAGAAAAAGCTTACCAAAATGTGGTAGAGATGAGGTATTTATAGGAGAGGTGACCAGCCATGGGGTTTGTTTTTGCCCTACACATGACGGCATTCTATTGGTCAAGGAGTGTCATCTATTGGATAAATTAGGAAAGAATATTCCCAAGATATTAATTAGGAGAAAATATATTGGGATAATGGTGAAAGTATCCCTAAATGATTATGATAGGGATATCTTACTTGATTGAGTAGTTCAATTGAAAATGCATTAAATATATGATTTAGTAATTAACCCTATTTTTAATTGCTTTGATTTTTCTATGCTAGAAGTAGGGAAGCCTTGAGCATCGTCGTTAGCTGCTTGGACCTTCAAGAATGCTCATCTAGCTATGGGAGCAGTTAAAGGCACTCACCCATTTAATAAGGGCAATCTTATTTTTCTCAAGAAAAAATTCACATGTCGTTTTCTATACTTTTGAGATTATTTTGGCTCCACAATAGTTTTTAAAAAGGAGGGAAAAAAATTGTAATTCTGATCTATTCTAATTGTAAGTGAATTTATCCGACTGCTGGCTCGCAATTAATGCATGTGATGGATGACTCTGAAACCAAGACAACAAACAGCTAGCTAGCTTAAAGGATCAACAATGAAAAAAGAGTGAGAGCCATATTAACCACTACCTCCAAATCTTACCCCGTCGGCAAATGATTGCCAACAAGTCTGCAGTCTGCACGGTAACTCCACAACATCAACGATCCAAATTCCTCCATTTGTCCAGTCATCATACCATCAGAAACTCGATCTGACATACATACACATGCAAACACAGACACAAGCGTCCCACGCGGTTATATTATTGTGTGGGGGTCTCCCTCTCTCTTTGCCCAAAACCAACACAACAACGCAACAAGACAGAAGAAAGAAGAAGCAGCAACGAAAGCAGCTCTACGCATCACCACCAATATAAGCACAAGCTTAGAGACCCTCGCAGGCTTTTTAAATACAAGCACTTTCTTCAAAACTTCTTTATTCCTGTTAGCCGGAAGATGACGAGCATGCTTGGAGTTGAGTGTGATTTGAACCTCAGAGAGACTGAGCTGTGCCTAGGGCTGCCTGGTGGTGGTACTTCTACTGTGGCTGAGCCGGAGACTAAGGCTACCGGAAAGAGAGGCTTCTCTGAGACCGTTGATCTCAAGCTCAACCTTCAGTCCAAGGAAGATCTGAATGACAATGTAAAAAATATTGCTTCCAGGGAGAAGAACGACCTCCGTTCTTGCACAAAAGATCCAGCAAAGCCTCCAGCCAAGTAAGCAGGAGTCTATATTGTCCTCTCCTCTTTTTTTTTTCCTGGTTTTGGTAGTAATTAAAAGTCGAAAAGGAAGTAGTTTTGTTCATAAGCACATCATATAGATAAGCACAAAATATCGATAGAGGATCCACCCTCTAATGTGTAACCCCCAATTTTCTTTCTAGAGTAGGTTCACCCAAATTGCGAAATTATGTTTCTATGCTTCTTTTCTTCCCTTTATTTGGTTTTGTGGATATCGTTTGATATTTTAAACAGTAATTAGGGATTTTCTAATTTTTGTAGGTAAATTTACATGCACTAATAAGATGATTGTCTGACAAATATATGTATATATATTGGGGGTAATTAATTATTTTTAAACCATTATCTTCAGGGCACAAGTTGTGGGTTGGCCACCAGTTCGATCATACCGAAAGAACATAATGGCGCAGAAGAACACCAGCGAGGAAAACACTGAGAAGGCAACCGTCGGTGGTGGAGGCTGCAGCGCTGCATTTGTGAAGGTTTGCATGGATGGCGCTCCATATCTTCGTAAGGTGGATTTGAAGACGTACAAGAGTTACCAAGAGCTCTCTAATGCCTTAGCCAAGATGTTCAGTTCCTTCACCACCGGTAAGTTGGCAATATATGATTGATTCAACTAGTTATTTTATCTCTTCGACTTACAGTACACTGAGAACTAATATTAAACCAAAACCCAATTTGATTACTTAGAAAAACAAACAGAAAAAAGGAATTTAATAAGTAGAAAAGGAAAACTTCAACAAATAAGTCAGCTACATGTTTAACTTGTTCATTTAGAAATTGTAGTACTACCTTTTTTCAGATCTTGATCAGAAGTTCAGAACTGTAGCAATTTCCTTATGCCAAAATTAGTCTTAGTGTATATAGTGAAATTATACTTTTTTTCCCTTTTCTATACAGCAATTTTGTATATTAAATTTCTTTAAATTATAGAAAAAAAAAATATTTAAACTTAAATTCAAGATGTAGCATATGTAATAAAGTTGAGTAGATTCAAGTGTGAAGTCGTTGTTAGTCGATGATCATTACAACCTAACTAGCTTGTTAATTGTCACTTCAATGTTACAATATCTTGTTAACTGTTTAATTACTTATCACATATAATATTTGATTGAAGGTTACTATGGGGCCCAAGGAATGATAGACTTCATGAACGAGAGCAAGTTGATGGATCTTCTTAACAGTTCCGAGTATGTGCCAACCTATGAAGATAAGGACCGTGATTGGATGCTCGTGGGTGACGTTCCATGGGGGTAAAGTTGTTCATACCTTATTTGTATACAAACCCTAAAACAACTAATAATTACAGAAAAAAAAAAATAGAATCCAAGAGTAATGCTCGTTATCAAATAATGAAGCTGCTACACTTGACTGACAAATATATTTCCCTAATTTGTATGCAGGATGTTCGTTGATTCATGCAAGCGCTTGAGAATAATGAAAGGATCAGAAGCAATTGGACTTGGTAAGTACCCACATAACATTCTCGCTTTTAGGCTAATTTATTTTTCTCATAGCATGGTCTTTGTAATTTCCCTATATTTGTATGTAATATTTACCTCTTTAATTAATTCGATGGAAAACCCAACTCTATTCATCCATATATTTCTTTCGGTTACTTTTAGCCCCAAAAGCTATGGAGAAATGCAAAGGTAGAAGCTGAGCTCGATCCTCAAGAGAAAATGGATCGATGGAGGGAGAGCTGCAGGGTGTGTTCTTTTGGATGTGTCTGTACTTTATGTGAGGATGGTATGTAAATGGTAAAGATGCTGGACATTTGTAATAGACAAGAAGCAATAAACTTAACCAAGTGGTCCGGTCTGCTGCCTTGTTTATTGCTATTTGATTTCTTTATAATTACCCAATTATTTTTTGTTGTTGGCCTTGTTGTCATAGTTGGTGTGTGTTTTTATTCCTTCAAATTAATGCTACTTTTTTATATATTATTTTTTCATCAAAAGATTCTTGATTAATTTTATGATCAATTTCCTTTCATGTGTTCAAATCAATAATATAAGGTATTGTATATTTGTATTGATTTTGTAATATTTTTCTTCTCTGAGGCAAGTGAGCGAAGGGAACAAGACCATGTGCATGTCGATGGGGGCTTTCATTCATGGCCTTTAATTATACTCCATTTGTTTAATTATAAATTCGGCTAATAAAATATATGTGTATCTGAATCCGACTTGTGAATGTAGGCTGTTAAGTGAACGTGGTTGGTGTTCCATTATTATTATTTTTTTTTTCAGAAGGTGTTCCATTATTTGGGGTATGGTAATTAGTTATACGTATATATAATTATACAGTAGAATTTTTTTGTAAGTGTCGTCTGTATGTTGATTACTATGTCATTGAATTTTATGGGATCACTAACATTTGATTTGGGCCAATAATTATGTAGCACTTATCTTTTCAAGATAATGCAAATCACAAGTCTATGGGTTCTCTCTCTATCACATTATAAATGGATTTTCTTGGATCTGACATTTTGGCAGCCCCAAGTTTCATCTTTTGCATGGAAAACAATTATTTTAGACAGGTTGGTTTAGTATAATAAAATTAAAAACTAGAATCGAATGATCGGAAAGGAAACAAACCCGGCCGCTATTTCCTGAACGAGGATATTTAAGATTACTAAAAATATTTAAAATAAAAAAAATATAAATGATAGAATTTTATTTTCTAGAATTTATGAATTTTCTTGTTTGATTAACCTAAAAGAACAAGAGAACTTGAATACAGAATTTTTATTTTTAGACTCACTTATAGAAATTTAGAATAACACCTATTTACATGGAATTTATGTCGCATCTCGGCCCGGGGCGGATCACTTCTCGGGCCTGCTCCACCACCATAGCACGATATTGTCCGCTTTGGGCTTACCATTCCCTCACGGTTTTGTTTTTGGGAACTCACGAGCAACTTTCCAGTGGGTCACCCATCATGAGATTGTTTTAGCCCCCTTCTCGCTTAACTTCGGAGTTCCTACGGAACCTGAAGCCAGTGAGCCCCCAAAAGGCCTCGTGCTAGGTAGAGATGAGAATATACATTTAAAGATCACTCTCCTGAGCGATGTGGGATGTCGCAATTTAAACTTGGAAATTGGAGAACTCAAATTCCAAGTTTATTTCCAAGTGGATGTTTAAAAATTCTATGTTTATGAATCCAAACAAGAAAATTGGTGCATGTCAATTTATATATTCTAATTTTTGTCAAAATTCCAAGTTTTTCTCTCATCCAAATATAGTGTAAGATTATGTATGGTGAGGAATTCATCAGTTTTTTCTCTCATAACGTACAATATGAACATAATAAAGGCAAGCATGAAAGATTTGAAATGACTCATTCGAAGTATGAAAACCTGCAAATCTCGCCCACATGCTTTTGTGATGCTTAAATGGTGTATATTTTTTTTTTTTTTTAGTACAATGATATATTTTACACTAAGGGGATGAGAAGTTCGGCTAAGCCACACAATGGGCAACCTTATCGAATTCGCCATCCACGAGATTCAAACCTAAGACCTCTCACTTACAAGTGAAGAGAAATACCACCAGACCGTAGTACTAAGTGGCTCAAATGGTGCATTTTTAATTTCTCTTATTTAACATTTTGTAATCCATTCTTATTTACTTGGCATCAATCCCTTTATACTTGAAAATTCTTCAAACTTAGCCTCATGTTTTGATGAGGAACTTCCAAATTCCAAGGGGTTAATACAAGATGAGGAAGAAATGGATCACACAAAGTTAAGTAGAAAGCATTAAAAGTTGACCACATGAGCATTACAAAGATGCATGTGTAAGAATGATCTATAAAGGACTTCTTTCAAGTAGTCATTTGCAATTTTCTCTTACATGCATTGGTAATGCACATGTTGTGCATTTCTAATCTCTTTCATCTAGCTATTTGTAATTCATTTCTTCTTTATTTTACTTAAATATCTTGAAATTTGAAAGTCTTTCGCTCAAAACTTCCAAAGTGGGGATTTACAAATAAAAGCTAAAACCCCCGATTTTGGTATAAAAAAGTGGATCGTATTGAAAGCCCTTATTTTGAGGACCAAAAGAAGCTGCTAATTATAGGGTAACTCAAATGCTATATATATTGAATGGAAACTTAGATGTAAAAGGATGGAATGGGTTGGTTAAAGAAAGAGTCGAAAGACAGAAAAGTTATATAGGGAAAATGTTTAATGCTACTTTTTTTTATTTATCACCAGTTTGTAAGCCAGTTTGCTTGGTTTGATCTTCTTATAACAATTTTTCTCTAATCCTAGAAACAACTAATTATTTTTCTGGAAATCGGCATCGTTTCTTTTCCCTCTAATCGTAGACAGTTTTGAAACCTGCTAAAAATCTTGCAAGTAAAATGTGTATTTAGTCATCTGCGCCGGAGAAGTCCTTATGGAACTACTCGAATATCAAAATCAGAGGACCAAATTCATTACGGAAATGGTTGCACCTATGTTCAATGGGGATCTTCTATACTGATTACTGAGAGGTGTTAAGCATGAAGGGTCGCCGTTCGACAAAATCATACGTCTAAAACTCAAAAACTTTGACACGGTCTAAGAAGGTCGAAATATCATTGGACCGAATTACAAAATCGCTATTTTAAGAAGTATTATACTAGTAAGTTTTGGATCCGATTCGTGATATTGGTGAATTACACAACGGTGGTCAAAAAGGCTCAAAGGTTTCTGTGAATCATCCTATGGTTGTAAAAATATAGTTCATTGAATTAATAATTTACAATGAGTACAAAATATATTCGGCTTGACATAATCCATATGTGGAAGGAATCTTACAATAAATACAATAGTAAAATTGAATTCCTAAATCACGAAGAGGGTTTCGGTTATTGATTTTATTGTAACACTAGTCAGTATCCTCAAGCTTTGTACGTTTCTCTTGATCAATGAATATCATACCGTTTCATAAAACATTAGTCCGTATTTAAATATTATCCAATAACAAATATCTCATTCCACGACTTCTCTAAGTACTATTTAATATAAACTACATATTAATAGAACCATCTTTGTTAATTAAAATAGAGTAAAAAGACTATTTAGGGCTGGTTTGGTATTGCTGTGTTTTGAAAAAAAACTACTTCTGCTGTGCTATGAGAATAAGCAGCTGTGAAATAAAGCAGCAGAGTGTTTGGTAAACTTTTTTGTAAAAGTGCTTTTGAAAAAAAAAAAAAAAAAAAGCAGTATTAGAGTGTTTGGTAAACTTTTATGTAAAACAGATGTGAAAAAAAACCGGTTTTTCAAAGCTTGGTTTTGCAGCTTCTTGTTTTTGGCTTTTTTTCATCCAAAATTGTGAAAAAAAGCTGAAGCTGAGTGTTTACCAAACACAAAAACAGCTCCCAGCTTTTTTTTATTGTAACTTTTTTCAGAATCACCTCAGTACCAAACCAGGTCTTAATCTTCTATCACAATAAAAAAGGAAAGGCAGCTCGCAAAAAAAAAATAAAAAATTTCACACACACTTTAGGTGTGGGGTGGGTTGTGTGAGCATGTACTAGCTGTAATTAAGATTTGGGGGGACTACCCTAGCAAAGGTCATTGTCAATCCCGTATATAATAAATACACACAACGACGCAAACAACACAAATTGATACCATAACAATGTCATATTAACATTTGGACAATAATATAGCAACGATCTATCAATCCCACAACTAAATGATTCTATAATAATAACAGTAAACACTAACCCACCTCTTCATCTCTTTTTCCTCTGTTAAAACTGGTTGTGTGTCCTTCTCTACGGGAAAGGATCCTCTCCGGATCCTGAAGTTTGGCTGCAAGCCTTGCCTCCAACACAGCCGCGAAGCCATTGTAGCTTCATCTTCTTCCTCGAACAGGTCCGCAAAGCCACGATCTCAACTTGCCTCGAACGGGACCGTGAAGCCATCGATCCAGACTACGATCCCGAAGGCGGTGCCGTCATCTCCTCTACCTCCGCACCCTCTCAACCCCTCCCGCCGTCAACACCATCGCCGGGGATTCGATGCAGAGGATGCGATGTAAATTTCAAGTGCTTCTAACAATTACTTGTGTGAAATTGTTTCTGTAAAAGCTAAAATCACTTTTTGACAACTAAAAAGAATTCTGATGCACAATTTTCTATCCTCGTTCATGATAGTGATGGAGAAAGATGACAATGAAAACTTACAAGAAATAAAAGAAGATTAGTACAACGCTTATGAGCAAGAATATTTTCTTACAGAACGACTCAAACAACAAAATTGGTTTTTGCAACACTCCTAAACCACGCCCTAGATCTTCAACGAGCAAATTACATTTCACAACAAATAACTAATGTGCCTGCGTATACAAGTGTAGCCCAAATAAATGGGTTTGGGCCTACCGGGCATTGTTTCCTTCTTTTTGTGAATACAAAGAATAGTACTTGGGTATTGATAATATACTGACTTTGTGATGTAATCAAAAGATGTTACATGTGCTTTTTTACGGTCCAAATATTATGTGTGTTTAGAAGTTCAAGCAAAATTAAATATATAAATTATTTTTGTAAACAATAAGTTTAAAATATTATTCGACCAGATTACTAAATCAGTATTATCGCCAATTTCTCAATCTTTAAGCAACTCTATTTTGGTCAAAAGAGCTTATTCTTCCCTGATTCCTGTTTTAGAGCCGAATCAGAATATAATTGCGCGCTCGAAGTGGAATTCATGATATTTTTATCCGGGAACCTAAGCACGTATGTGCGCTGAGAAGTATCACACTCAAAATTTTTTTTTTTTTTTTTTTAACAAACGATATTATCCACCCTAAAGGAGGAGAGTGGGCTTAGCCTCACAATGGGCTAGGAATAATATGGTTCAAATTCGCCTTTGACAATAATCGAACCTAAGATCTCTTACTCACAAGCACTGTTCTAAAAAGTTGTTGATAGGCGCCTTATTTATCATATTTTCATGTTAATTATCCATAAGTTTTGTTAAAGAATTGATTATAAAAGAGCCTTATTACTTCCTTTCCTTAATTTCAGCCAATCTGCACACTTAGAACGTTTTTTGTGATAATTCGACTTTTCGGAGGAGTTTTGGTGCAAGGCCAATTGGGGAAGGAAGCTAAGAGGCTGAAGCTCATCGTGTAAGAATTTCATAATTTTCCATGGAGCCATATTCATTCCAGTTTTACAAATCAATCTTGCATAAGTTGTTTTCCTGTTAGAATTGCGCAATTGTAGGAGATTGATGATTTGAAGGCTTTCCCAATTTTTCATAGAGGCGTGCAATATATTCTTGGAAAGATAAGAGATAAAGCTACGTTTCTCATATTTTTACGCAATTTTCTAGAAGATAAATTGACTCCAAATTTGGCGGGCAAGACAGATGATGTATTCCCAAGTCAAGAAGGATTCTTTCCTAATTTGTGTCATTAATTGTTTAGGAGTTTGTTTTATTTTAGGAGAGTTTCTCCCAGACCTTTTAGGGTTTTTCTAGTATAAATAAGGTGTCCTGAGCTCTCTCTAGAGCATCCTCTCGACATCACCCCACACCATACTACCATTCACCATCGCCGTAATTTGTGAAGAAGAGCTTAGGGACGTGCTTTGCCATGGACTCCGGGTTCTATCTTTCTTTTATTTTTATTTTTATGTATAACTAAGTTATTTTCTAATGTTTATGATGAAGCCATGACATGAATATTTGCGAAGTACTTTGTTAATTATTATACGATTATGTGCCATGATATATTCTTAATCTTTGTGTGTAATTTATTCTAGATTCAGATTTCTAATGATTGATCACCTTTAGAAATTTTGCATCTAGATATTTAGATAAATCTATGAGGATGGCCAATCAATTAGGTTTATTGGAATTAAGATTAAGAAGATTAGACAAGCTAGTGAGGATGACCAATATCAAGCTAGTCCTACTTGGTTGACATGATTCTTCTACGGTTAATGGGTTTTTATGTGTTTAATTGTATGCCTAACCAATAGGATAAAATTATCATATAGAGATACAAGAATTGATGTCTGACCACAGATTAATTCATACCTTAGAAATAACAACCTTTAACATTGGCATGGTAATTGGATAGCAGTTGGCTCTAGGAAAAGTAAATAAGATTGTTATTGGTGAATTCATGACCTTGGGTTCTTTTGTGTCGTGTGTGTTTATTTAAATCAATTGTCTTCTCCTTTTTTTTTTCTTGTTAATTTTAGTCTTACTCAATTATTCAATTCAATCTATCATTTGTTTGTTTAATTAAGCCTAGTGTGATTAATCGGTTAAATTGGTGTTAAAGCAATCCATGTGGGATCGACCTCATAATTGCATATATTACTATAATTGATTCTTGCGCTTGCGAGTTTAATTTGGTTTAAATTAATCTATTATTTAGGTTAGTTTAAATATCCATTAAGTTTTTAGTGCCGTTGCCGAGGATTGCCCCCTAATCCCAATTCAGCTTGTTAATTGCGCTTTAATTAATTCTGTTTTTCATTCTCTATTTTTATTTTTGTAGTTATTGTTTTCTATTTTTATTTTCTGTTTTATATTTAAAAAATTAAATTAAATCGGTAGTCTTCTTTATTTTCCTATTCGATTCATAATTGAAGTCCTTTACTTAATTAGAGTCTTCTGTTTGTGTAGTTAGTACTCCGTGAATTATTAGGAGTATAGTTCTTTAGTTTAATTTATGTTTTCCGTCAACTAGTTTTCTTTCTTCACTATTTTCAATTATTTGAATTGGTTATTTGAGTTGTTTTATATGGTTAATCAGATCCTTACATGATCATTCTCAAGTTTATTTTATACAAACAACCAATGTTAGTATAACTACCTCTTAACTTAGAGAATTATATGTGGATTTTAAGTGAAAACTTATTGAACCTTTGTGAGATTTTGAGCCTCTTGCATATTCTTTCTTGTGATTTTCATGATAGCATTATCATTCACTAGAACTTGCTTCAATATCTCTTGATGCAAAATCCTAAGTCATGCAACATTAGGGAGATGATTAAGGCTATCTTTAGACCGTTTGAGCTTTTCTAGCTAGCCAACCCATTCATTATTTTTCCTTGTTAGCCCCTTTGAGCCTTTATATAAGCTTTTTTGTTCTTAACGTGAATTTTTCTTACCTAGCCTTACATAAAATTATCCTACCCTTTTCAAGAGAACTAGTAGATCAATACTTTAAAGAGAGTTTTGAAGAATGCAAGGTTTTAGACGAAGTGAGGAATAAAGTAAAATGTTGAACCCCTTGTGATGAAAAGAAATACGTTTGAGGGTTTTAAATAGTAAAAAAAATATGTTCATAAAAGATATAATGAAGTGTGACCCAAAAAGTCATAGCCCTAGGGTGCTATAAGGATGAATCAAGGAGATCCAGGGTAAAGAGCTGCAAAATTGGGCCAAAATAAGCACAAAGAAGGTGCTATGCATGTGTGTACATTGAAGATCTGTTAAATCATGCCTTGCGCGTTTTAATGTTTAATATCTCTAAAGTTCATTATGTGCTCATTATTATTAGTTCTCTTGACTTTGTGTTTTCCATACTTTTTGTTGTTTAGCCAATTACGTTAGCCTAATGTTACAACGTTTGTCAAGACCTTTGATCTTTGGTGTTGCATTGATTTACATTAGTAGAAAGATGATATGAAGAGCAAGCTTATGGGGTTTTATATTGCTTATTATGATATGAGTGAAACACTTTACCTTTAATGTGTGATTTCTTTCTGAGTGATATTCATGGTAAAGGATTTGAAGTGGAAGCTTTGGTTTGCATATACTTATTCGGGTTGAGTAAGTTGTATTGATATTGGTTATTTCACTCAATACACTTGAGAATGTTGTGTAAGGTTTGGTTAATTATATTTTGAAAGGTGTTTAATTCTCTAAAGTTTGGTGACCGTTTTTAGATTGCACTAAGTCTAATTTATGGAAAGGTCTATTTTCTCGTTGTCTTTTATTTTTGTTTTGCCCGAGGACTAGCAAAAGCTAAGTTTGGGGGTATTTGATAGGTGCATTATTTATCATAGTTTAATGTTAATTATCCCTAAGTTTTGTTAAAGAATTGATTATAAAAGAGCCTTATTACTTTCGTTTCCATAATTTCAGCCAATCTGTAGACTCAGAACATTTTTGGTGATAATTCAACTTTTCGGAGGAGTTTTGGTGCAAGGCCAATTGGAGAAGGAAGCTAAGAGGCTGAAGCTCGTTGTGTCCAAATTTCATAATTTTCCATGGAATCCCGCAAAAGTTGTTTTCCCCTCAAAATTGCGCAGCTGTAGGAGAATGATGATTTGAAAGGTTTCCTGATTTTTCCTAGTGGCGTGCGATATATTCTTGGAAAGATAAGAGATAAAGTTACGTTTCTCATATTTTTATGCAATTTTCCAGAAGATAAATTGACTCCAAATTTGGCGCGATAGACAGATGATGTATTCCCAAGTCAAGAAGGATTCATTCCTAGTTTGTGTCATTAATTGTTTAGAAGTTTGTTTTATTTTAGGAGAGTTTCTCCTAAACCTTTTAGGGTTTTTCTAGTATAAATAAGGTGTCCTAAGCCCTCTCTAGAGCATCCTCTCGACGTCACCCCACACCATACTACGATTCGCCATCTCCGCAATTTGTGAAGAAGAGCTTAGGGACATGCTTTGCCATGGACTCCGGGTTCTATCTTTCTTTTATTTTTATTTCTATGTGTAACTAAGTTGTTTTCTAAGGTTTATAATGGAGTCATGACATGAATATTTGCGAAGTACTTTGTTAATTATTATCCGATCATATGACATGTTATATTCTTAATCTTTGTGTGTAATTTATTCTAGATTCGGATTTCTAATGATTGATCACCTTTAAGAATTTTGCATCTAGATATTTAGATAAATCTATGAGGATGATCAATCAATTAGGTTTATTGGAATTAAGATTAAGAAAAGTAGACAAACTAGTGAGGATGACCAATATCAAGCTAGTCCTACTTGGTTGACATGATTCTTCTACGCTTAATGAGTTTTTATGTGTTTAATTGTATGTCTAACCAATAGGATAGAATTATCATATAGATACAAAAGTTGATGTCTGACCACGGATTAATTCATACCTTAGAATGAACAACCTTTAACATTGGCACGGTAATTGGATAGTAGTTGACTCTATGAAAAGTAAATAAGATTGTTAATGGTGAATTCATGACCTTATGTTTTCTTGTGTCATGTGTGTTTATTTAAATCAATTGTCTTCTCCTTTTTCTTGTTAATTTTAGTCTTAATCAATTACTCAATTATTCAATTCAATCTATTCTTTGTTTGTTTAATTAAGTTTAGCATGATTAATTGATTAAATTGGTGTTAAAGTAATTCATGTAAGATCGGAGCTCATATTTGCATATATTACTATAATTGATTCGTGCGCTTGCGAATTTAATTTAGATCAAATTAATTTATTATTTAGGTTAGTTTAAATATCCATCAGCGATCTAGGTGGCGCCTAGGTGTTGAACAGCGGTGCTCCGCCACGATTAGCCCAAAATCATTTGTTAAATCGACAAGGATATTAGGTAGTGTAAGGCGGCCGACTTGATGGGCTGGGTAGATGCTAAGCGGTCTGGGAAAAAAATCTAGCGATTATCACAGCCGTCTGTCTCCCCTATCTCGTCGTCTCCCTCCCGGTTTGCAAGAAGATGAGTAGTGAGAGAGAGAGTTGTAGTCTTGTAGATGAGAAGTCTGTAATTGCAGAATGGGTGACAACGACAGTTATGGAAGAAGTTTGTGCAATTGCAGAGATGGATACGGTGGCAATGGCTTTTAGCGGTTGCAGCTTTAGGCTTTAACCAGCTTTAAGTTAGGGTTGTCGGTGCTGTTTTGTTAACATAAGGAATGCAAGCCCAACCTTCTATTTAACAAATTTGAATAAAGGCCCAGTAATATGGGCTTAGAAAATGGCATAAAAAATAGTCTACAATTTAACATATAAGCTTACATATGTATTTTGATTTTTAAAAACAACATATTATTGAATGTTTATTTATACACTATATAGTAAACTTAATTAATTTATAAGATTTTTAGTAAATTTACTTAAATCTACCTAGTCCACTTAGATTCCTGCCTAGGCTGTAACAACCCGGAATAGAAGGGCAGTTTTGTATTTTCACTATGGTTGGGATAGATATTTTGAAATGTTACTTTTTGGTCTTAATTGGTGTGACCAAGGGGGCCCACCCTCTTGGTTTTGTCCCCGACCCAATTCCACTTTTCTTATATCTCTTTCTTTCTCCCTCTCCGAGTGGCTTCTCACTCAGGTCTTTCTCATCTTTTCCTCTCACAAGTCTTTTTCTCTACACTCACCTCTCCTCTTCAAACCACAAACACACACAAACAATGACGACGACGACGACAACACCACCACCATCACATTCTCCCTTCTCTGCAAGTTCCACGAAACCTGGAACGATGAAGGACACTCGTATATCGTTGCACCATGGCTGCGCCACTATACACTCCTCCGGTGAACCCTCAACATAGGTAAGCCCTAGAACCTATTGGGTTGTGTTTTAGGGTTAGATTAAAGTAGGTTTTAAGTTGTTTCCCTCGTTAGTTGCAGAAAACACCTTGTTGTGACTTTCCCAGATTCCGAGGAGGAATGCTGTGAATTCCAGGCCACTTTCCGGCCAACTCCGACCACACACGACTCCAAATTGGTACGAATCTCTTCCTCTCTCTTTAAGCTTCATTTCCATATATTGTATGTTGAAAATGGTGTAGAAATGAGCTTGAACAGAGCTCGGGAAACCTTGCCCAGATTCTGGACAACCCACGGCCTGAAACCAGGTCAACCTAACTCGATACCCCTAAACCCGAATCCAAGCCCAACTATTAGCTAGCCCAAACCTTTGGGCCATACTACTGGCCCAACCCAGAGTTTCAGCCCACTAAGCCAAGTCGAAACCCAAACCTTTGGCCCAAGCCCAAAAATCGGCCTAACCCAGACCAAGCCCAACCTAGAACCCAAATCTGACCCGATTCAGTCGGATCCCAGATTTCAGTTAGCATGTAGGTCCGCATATGGAACACATGCCCTTCACTGGAGGTACTGTGCTCCACTTCTGTCCACAGCATCGCCGACCACTTTTCCGGGCAACTTGCCGGCGACTTAACTTGGCATGTGGCGACACGTGCGGTGGCTCATGGCTTTCCGGGCTGCCGCCCCGTGGCAACGAGTAGGGGTACTTGAGGTTCCTTCTTAGGTTTTTCGACGTCCTAAATCCGTTTATGACGTCCGTTTTTCAAAATTCAATCATTTTAGTATAGTTTTATTAATTGGTCCATTTATGTGCTTATGTGCATTTGTTAATGGCGTTTCCGTCCACCCTAGTTCGTACATCTCTTTGACGACGGAGTATCTATGAGTGGACCCTTCCAAAATGCATGATTTTACTATTAGAAATGCATACATGAAAAACATGATTTTACGGATACGTTTTATGAAACGTTTATGAGAAAATTAGATTCATGCTTTATGAAATAACATGCTTCACTGGATTTATGCTTATTGAGATATTCATGAATATAATTTAAGATATGATGTTTGAGCTATTGAGATCCATTGAGATTAGGGTTGGAAAAAATTCCCAAAAATCCCAAACGAAACCGAAAAAATCCAAAACCCTAACCGAAAAATCCCAAACCAAAACTATCTCGAAGTTCGGTAATCCAGACCCGAACAATACTGAAGTATTCGGTATGGGATTGGTTTCCGAATCCCATTTGTTCGGTAATCCCAAAATCCTGAAATGTTTTGTTTCTTTACCTTTCGGTTCCCACTTCCCAACTCAAAAGCAGGAGCCTTTTGTCTCCCACTAATAGAAGGAAAAAAAAATATTACAAAAAAAAAAAAAAAAAAAAAAAAAAGGAAAGGCAACAAAATTGGCTTTCTGGATTTCCATGATCGATTTCTGCTTTGCATGTTTGATTTCTTTTCTGCTTTGCGTGCTCAATCTGCAGGTTTGAATTGAATTTATCAGCTTTTTCCATTAACAAGAAGCCAAATTTCTATTGAATTGGAATCCGGAAACCATACCGAAATCCCGAAATTCAAGAATACCCAAATTTCAGTTTGGGATCGGGATTTGGATTTCCATCCCAAAAAGAATCGATTTGGGATCCAGGATCTCATTTTCGGGTCGGGATTCCATATCGATCCAGCCCTAATTGAGATATATATATATTTTGGAAATATTATGTTCACATTTTTATGTGCTTATTTAGTGGTTACACATACGATCTGCCTGCGGGCGAATGATACTGCCTTCGAGCAAATGATATCATTATATGGCTTTGGTAGGGTGATGTAGGGCCTACAAGTGAATGATACTGCCTTCGGGCGATTTTGATACCACTACTAAGCACATTATATGATATATGTTTTACGAAGGTTTTATGGCATGCTAGGGTTTTCGGAAAACCTATTACATATTATGCTAGATGAGTTTTCATAAACTTTGGGGGTTAGTACGTTGATGAATAATTGTTTTAGTATTACTTCTATATCAACTTGGTCCACTCATGCTTTGTTTTGCGCCCCCTCAGGACTTAGAATCGAGGCGTACAATCCTGGCGTCGAGGCACTCTCGCAGCGTATCTTCGAGTCCTCTTTATGTAGGACCCATTTCTTGTTCATACCTTCTTTATAATATTCATTTTTCAATGTTTTGGTTTAGTTGTATGCTCTGAACACATTCCAAAATTGCATATTCATTATAATTAAATTTAAGAGTTTTATTTATGTTCGTTCTTTCTTCATAGTTCTAATGCATGTAAGTATGGCTTCGTCACTTTCGGGTATCGGCTAGCACGTGACTACCTTGGTGTTTGGAGGATATTGGGGTCGGGCGTGTCATAGGTCCCGCTTAGCTGCCTAGGCGCTAGGCTCCAGCTCATCGTCTGACTAGCACCTAACATCTTTTAGAACCTTGCTCACAAGTGAAGAGAAATATCACTAGACCGTAATACTAAGTGGCCACTCAAAAATAAATTTAAAGTACACTAATCAGTACCAAGAATTATTCAATAACAAATATCTCCTTCCGTTGACTTCTCTAATTACTTTTTTTTTTTCAATTAAGATTTTGGGAGGACTACTCTACCAAAGGTCATTGTCAATGCATATAAGAGAAAGAAGCATCCACGAAATATTCCAAGCCCTCAAGGTCACACTCACTAGGGGCTGAAGTTGGCAAGGTCTCTTAACCACTCCAAGTTTGTTTTGGAGCGTGATGTTTCCCAAGTGGTATCTCCCATCTCTAATCCACAACATGACTCTTTGCCTTCGGTTTGTTTGATTGAGGACGCTAAATCTTGGGCATCGGAGTTGCAGGGATTGAATTTTCTGCCTATATCACGTCATTGTAAAGGTGTTGCACACCGGTTAGCTAAGTTTGTTTGTCTATATAATTTGGTTTCAAGATCCTTGCAGTATGATTTAGAACGTCCTCATCCAAGATCTTAATTAAGTGTACTTCTGCACAAGTTTTAATAAACCCATTTTCGTTTCAACTCACAAAGAAAAAGAAGAAAATGTCACACTGATTATTTCTTAAATAGTGATATAACTGCTTCCAGGGTAAATGTTGTGTTCTTTTACCAAACTGGATCATTTTAATACAAGGTTTTATCACACCAAAAATATGATGAGGGTGTCCATCCTTTGTTAAACCACAAATCTTACATCGATATTATCGTAAATGTATCAATATAATGTTCGTATGTTTTGTTATTGAGATATTATTATAATTGATATACACACTTTATCGATCACTCTGCACTAATTAGAGAAAGAATATGTATCCTCATTATATCTTTCTTTGTACACACAGAGATGTTATGAACTCACCATAGTGCAAACATCTAGTGAATGTAGGGTCTTTATTTGTTAATGTTTGCTGGAATATTTGAAAATACATAATTATATAGGAGCATCTTCAGTAAGTCCCCATTTTAGAGACTCCACCACCATTTTTGTGAGCTTAGTTAAGAACTTAAAAAGAATCTTAATGTCTCTAAAGAAATATTACCTCCAACAAAAAGGTTCATACAATAAAACCCTGTTATAAATAGGCAAAAAGTTAGAGAGATAACCTTTCTAAAGACAAGAGTGAAGCAGGTGCAAAATGTCACACTATAACTTTAGTAGCTATAACACAAAAAGAATGACATATAAAGAGGGAGGGATACTGATATTATTTCTCTTGTTTTCTTTTGCAGTACATTTGATAACAGACGGACTGCTCTATTTATAGAGAGACTCCCGTAACTACAACCATCCACAAAACAATGATGATACTTTTGAAAGTATCAAACACTATTCCTAAGTCTTATTCTTTATTAGTGGGCATTCATTCATCCATCAATTTTACAACACTTCCCCTTGGATGCCCACATATCAACATCAGTTGCCTCGTTAAAACCTTGCTTGGAAAAACCCAGTGGGAAAAAACCATAGCGAAGGAAAAAGAGTACAACTTTACATGGACTGTTGATATAGTGTTAAATATGCTTATGTTGTCCCGTTAAAACCTTGATAGGAAAAACACAGTGAGAAAAATCCTAGTCGAAGGAAAAATAGTACAACAAGCATGTATCATGGATGCTCCCCCTGATATTTATCTCCCCCTGATTCCACATTCTTCAAATTTAGCTGATTGGTAAGTCGACATAATCCGATACTCTGCACTAACTTTTGAAACGTGCACTTTGGTAGAGATTTAGTGAACAAATCTGCCAGATTTTCATTGGAACGGATTTGTCTGACTTCAATAACTTTAGCATTCTGAAGTTCATATGCACTGAAATTTTTTGGAGATATGTGTTTAGTCTTATCGCCCTTGATGAATCCTTCCTTCATTTGGACAACACAGGCTACATTATCTTCATGGATGACAGTTGGATTATCTGTCTTCGAAGGTAGACCACATGAATTCCGGATATGATGGATCATTGATCTTAACTAGGAACATTCACGACTTGCTTCATTAAAACAAGTATTTCTGAGTGATTTGAAGATGTAGCAACTAATGTTTGCTTTGTTGAACACCATGAGATTGTTGTATCTCTATTAGTGAACACATATCCAGTTTGTGAGCGGACTTTAAGCGGATCAGAGAGGAAACCAGCATCTGCATATCTAGCAAGGATCTGGTCATTTGTGGATTTTCCTAAGTAGAAGAGACTCATGTCTGTTGTCCCACAAAGGTATTGTAAAACATCTTTGACTCATTTCCAATGACGAATTGTTGGAGCAAAGCTATACCTTGCTAACAAGTTAACTGAAAAAGCTATATCCGGTCTAGTACATTGCGCTAAATACAATAAAGCACCTATTGCACTCAGATATGGTACTTCTAAACCAATGACCATTTCATCATCTTTTTTTGGACGGAATAGATCTTTCTTAATGTCCAAAGAACGAACGACCATTGGCGTGTTGAGTGGATATGCCTTGTCCATGCCAAATCGCTTCAGGATTTTTTCAATGTAAGTTGATTGGTGGACCAAAATTCCATTAACACAATGCTCAATCTGCAGGCCGAGACAATATTTTATTTTCCCGAGGTCTTTCATTTCAAATTCGCTTTTCAGATATTCAGCAGTTTTATTAAGCTCCTCAGGAGTTCCAACTAGGTTCATATCATCAACATATACTGCCACTATAGCAAATCCAAAATTGGATTTCTTAATGAACACATAAGGGCAAATGATATCGTTGATATATCCTTCTTTGATCAAATATTCACTGAGACAATTATACCACATTCGTCCAGATTGTTTAAGCCCATACAATGATCATCTTAATTTGATTGTCAGCATACCTCATGGTTTGTTAGTTGTTTCAGGCAACTTAAGTCATCCTGGGAGCTTCATGTATATGTTAGTATCTAATTCTCCATATAGATACGTAGTGATGACATTCATAAGTCGCATGTCAAGCTTTTCTGAAACCACTAAACATATTAAGTAACGAAACCTAATTGTATTCATTACAGAAGAATATGTCTCCTCATAATCAATTCCAGGTCTTTGTGAAAAGCCTTGTGCAAGGAGTCGTGCTTTGTATCTTGCTATCTCGTTTTTCTCATTTCGTTTTCTTGTGAATACCCATTTGTAACCCACGGGATTTACATCAGGTAGAGTTTGGACTACCAGTCCAGAAACACTTCGCCTTTCCAAGGAATTTAATTCTGCCTGGATTGCATCTTTCTACTTAGGCCGATCTTGTCTCTGTTTGCATTCATCAACAGAGCGGGGCTCAATATCATCACTTAATATGATTTCAGTGGCTACTGCGAATGCGAATATATCATCGATGATTATTTCATTCCGATCCCACAATTCATTTGTACATGCATAATTTATGGAGATTTCTTTGCTTTCATATACTGCTGTCTCTTCAGGGACATGTGTCTCATCAAGGATATTTTCTTTTTCGGGAAGTACAGAATCATGAATTGAGGATTTTTCATTCATTTTCTCTTCCTGAATGATTTCATTTGGATTTAGTTGTGCCCTTGCCTTTCTCTTTCAAGGGGCTTAATCTTTTGAACCTGGGGGTCTACCATGCTTTAGGTGTGCACCAGATGAATCATTTGCTGCCACTTTATTTTGTCCAACAGGGACATCAATTCTTGCTGGTGTATTTGTAGCTGGTATATGTGATTTTGTCACTTTCATAGCATCATTAAATGCATCTGGCATTTGATTGGCAATACTTTGAAGATAAACGATTTTTTTCACTTCATTTTCACATTGAGTGCTACGTGGATCAAAATGAGACAAGTTGGGTATAACCCATGTCAGCTCTTGCCGTTCTTCTGGAACGGTCTTTGCTCCCCCGAACGATGAGAATACTGTCTCTTCAAAGTGACAATCAGCAAAACGAGCTGTAAACATATCACCTGTCAGGGGTTCCAAATATCTAATGATAGATGGTGAATCAAAACCCACATAAATTCCTAGTCTACGCTAAGGTCCCATTTTAGTGCGTTGGGGTGGTGCAATAGGCACATAAACAGCATAACCAAAAACTCGTAAATGTGAAATGTTTGGCCGATGTCCAAACATGAGTTATACTGAGGAGTATTGGTGGTTGGCTATAGGTCTCAATCGAACCAATGATGTAGCATGTAAGATGGCATATCCCCATGCAGAAACTAACAATTTTGTTTTCATGAGCAGAGTGCGAGCTATTAACTAAAGCCGCTTGATCAATGCTTCTGCTAAACCATTTTGAGTATGGACATGAGGAACAGGGTGTTCAACATCAATGCCCAATGTTATGCAGTAATCATCAAAGGTTTGAGACGTAAATTCACCAGCGTTATCAAGTCTAATTGACTTAATGGGGTAATCTGGGAACTATGCTCGCAACTTGATTATCTGAGCAAGAAGTCTTGCAAAAGCTACATTCCGAGTAGATAAGAGACAAATATGTGACCATTGGGTAGATGCATCAACCAAAACCATAATATCGAAATGGTCTATAAGATGGTTGAATAGGTCCACAAATATCCCCTTGAATTCTTTGCAAAAATTATGGGGATTCAACATCAACCTTTAGTTGAGATGGTTTAATTACCAACTTCCCTTGAGAACAAGCCTTGCAAGGGTTATCATTTGAGATAGCAATGTCTCTACTCAATAATGGATGTCCATTAGAGTTGGTATATGCATCATGGTGTATCCTGGATGACCCAAACGGTCATACCAAAGCATGTAAACTTTTGAATCAATGAACTTCTGGTTCATGACAGCATGTGATTCAATTTTCCTTATGTATGTATAATACAATCCACTTGACAAACCATGCAACTTCTCCAATATATGCTTATGAGTATCGTTAGAGGTAATGCATAGATACTCCACATTTTCTGCACTTTTCGTTTCAATGTGGTATCCATTTAAACGTATGTCTTTGAAACTCAACAAATTTCGAGTAGATCAAGTAGCATACAATGCATTTTGTATGGACAATATTGTTCCATTTCGTAACATAATCTGAGTTTTCCCTGAGCCTTCAATTACATCCAATTGACCTGATATTGTTGTTACCCTTACTCTTGTAAGTATCAAGTTTGAGAAATACTTCGATCACAAAGTATTGTATGTGTGGTTGCGTTGTCAGCAAGACAAATATCTCAACCATTTCTCATGTTTTGAGAATAACCATAGCTTTTATCCATGCTTTCTGAGTAAAGGGAATTGCGGTTAAAAATAACTTAGAAATTAAAAATGCCTCTTTTATTGAAATGCGAGTTTTTAAACTACAAGTTCAGAATAATAAAAGTACATCAAATATAAATGATTTAGTCGAACAGATACACTTCATTCCTCTTTTCCACAATGAAGTCCGAGACATCTAGGTGGGTTGTGTTCAACTGTCTTGAGAAGTCGCACACTGGATCAGGTATATCCATTGGTCTAGCCTGGTCGAGGAAATTAGTCTCGACACCTTTCTCCTTGAGGGAGGCTTGAAATAGATCCACCAGATGTTTTGAGGTACGACAGGTACGTGCCCAATGCCCATCGCCACCACGCTTATGGCAAGCTCTATCAGAGTTTTTAGGAGCATTGTTCATATGAGCTTTGCCTTTGTGGTGATTTCCATTTTTAAAGCTCGGGCCTGAATTTTGCCTTGGAATCTGGTTGTGAAACTAACCACCATGATTCTTACCTTTCCTGCTCCACCGACCTCGCTTATGGCCACATCCTTGTTTATGATTATCGCCACCAGAGGATGTGGCGTTCACTTCGGGGAAATAGCATTCACTTATGGGAATGGTGTAGATCCAGTAGGTCGGGACTGATGATTTTTCATCAGGAGCTCATTGTTTTGTTCAGCTACCAAGAGCACATATATTAGCTGGTTGTATTCAGTGAAGCCTCATGCTCTATACTGCTGCTGCAGGAGCACGTTAGATGCATGAAATGTGCTGAAAGTCTTTTCCAGCATATCTTCCTCAGTAATGGTATCCCCACAGAGCTTCATCTGAGAGGTAATTTTGAACAACACAGAATTGTACTCGGCCATTGTCTTGAAATCCTGGATCCTCAGGTGAGTCCATTCATATCGTGCCCTTGGAAGAATCACTATTGTCTGGTGATTGTATTTGTTTCTCAATGCCTTCCAGAGAGCTAATGGATCTTCAACCGTTAAGTACTCGCTCTTTAGTCCCTCATCAAGATGGCGACGAATAAAGATCATGGCATTCGCTCGATCTTGAGAGGATGAGATGTTTTCTTCCCTAGTGGTATCTCCAAGATTCCCTACTTCCAGATGGATCTTGGTATCCAGTACCCAGGTAAGGTAATTCTTCCTAGTAATGTTTAGGGCAGCAAAATCAAGCTTTGTCAAGTTCGCCATTTTCTTTTCTTTCTGAAAGAAAAGTGAGATGCGTAAGAACTTGTAATAATATGTATTCCTAGAGGAATATAGTGTTAGAACTTCTGGTTCTTACAAATTTTTCATTTTGATCTTCAGGCCAAAAATGATAAGCACTCGAAACTTCAAGCTCTAGATTTTCATGATTAATGAGAAGGGCGATTGTACCACACCATTCTTATCGAAACAAGCATAGAATGGGCGATTATTCCACACCACTTGAACATCAGGAAAATTTAAATATGCAGAGTAGTTTAAATATGTAGGGCAGGGTAGGCGATTATACTGCACCACCTAAAATTGCGATAAAATTATGCAGAACAAGATATAATCGATTTGAATATGCAGAGCAAGGTGGATAATTATACCGCACCACCTAAAATTTGCAGTAAAATTAAATATGCAGCTCAAGATGGGCGATTGTACTGCACCATCTTTGATTGCAATGAAAATTAACTTTGCAGTTCAAGATGGGCGATTGTACCGCACCATCTTTGATTATAGTAAAATTAACATAAATAAACAATGGGTTAGAAACCAGGAACTGCACCAAACAAGAAATCAAAGATACAAGTAACTGTTAAATTTAGAACGAGAAGCAGACATGATGTTAGCAGTTTATCACGAGGGTGCATCACGTAGATGAAGCAGAAGAAGAAGAAAAACAGGAAAAACCTTAAAGGAAGCATTTTTTTTTCCTTTCGGTGAAGGGAGATGCGAACTATTTAAGGTTAGAGAGTTATGCTGATAATGTATTATAAATAGGCAAAAGTTAGAGAGATAACCTTTCTAAGGACAGGAGCGAAGCAGATGCAAAATATCACACTATAACTTTAGTAGCTACAACACATAAAGGATGATAGATAAAGAGAGGGAGGGATACTGATATTATTTCTCTTGCTTTCTTTTACAATACATTTGATAATTGATGGAGTGCTCTATTTATAAAGAGAGTCCCATAACTACAACCATCCACAAAACAATGATGATACTTTTGAAAGTATCAAACACTATTCCTAAGTCTCGTTCTTTTTGAGTGGGCATTCATTCATCCATCAATCCATCAATTTCACAACAAACCCTAAATTTGAGGTTTATATAATCTACCATGCCTCATTCCTTGTTGATATGTAATAACTAATCAATACCTTTGCTACAATTAGAAAACAAGAAATGACAAAGAAAGTGTTTTGGTCGGTTAGATTGCATTTGATAACAGAGACATGTTAAAAAGATTCTCTCATCATAGGACTCTTCTATCATCTTACATTTTAATGTAAATTTTTATACTTCTAATATAAAAATTTTATGCCAATTTTATAAAATATTATAAAAAATAAATAAAATGACAAAGAATTCATAAAAAAGATATCCCTCTTGAGAGAATGTCCTTCACATTTCTCCTGAAAACAAAGGTCCAAAAGGTTAGAATATTCTAATCCAATGGATTGCAGTGATCCATAAGAAAAACGAAAGACCAAAAATAGTTCCCCATTTATCATATTGTTTGCCTTTTTTTTTCACAATGATCCGAAACAAGATAACTGATACGACAAGATTACCTAGTCACCGTGTCTAAATTGTCCATCATCTAGAACCAAACACAGATTTGATTTGCTCTTCAAAATGCCTTCGATGTCATTTATGACAACTACCTCATCTTTTGTGAAAATTTTCTTTCACAAAAAAAAAAAAAAATATATATATATATATATATATATACAAGGTTCTGAAAAACGATAAGTGCTAGTCGGGCAACGGGCTAGCGCCTAGGTGGATAGGCGGGGTCTAGGCAGATTTAGGTAAATTTCTTGTATATCTTGTAAATAAGTGCATATTGACACTTACAAAAAATTATACTTGTATAAAATACATAAATAAAATAATAAAAGAATGATAAAATGCAAATAAAATATCTAGCAAGTCTAGAATTTAAACACATATTAAGCATAAATACCATATAACTTAAGACATTTTAAATGACTACATCTAATTTTTAAAGATTAAAAGTAAAAATCCGGTTAGGTGGTTCATAATAAAATAATTCTGAAAAGGTGCATATGCATCCTTTCCCATTTCATAAAGCACCACGTGTATGGTGTGATCCCTTCCCTCCAACCCTAGTTCCCAACTTCCCATGCCTTACATCAGCCAAGACCCATGCCTCACATCAGCCAAGATCCATGCCTCACATCAACCAAGACAATTAGAGACTCCCAAACCAAGGAGTCCATTTTGACGCCTTGAAAACTAGAATCTTCTGTTCTTTTTTATTGTTTTCCTTTTCCTCATCCTCTTCATCTTCTTTCGGTTCCCTTTCTTCCAACTTCCCATGCCTTACATCAGCCAAGACCCATGCCTCACATCAGCCAAGATCCATGCCTCACATCAACCAAGACAATTAGAGACTCCCAAACCAAGGAGTCCATTTTGACGCCTTGAAAACCAGAATCTTCTGTTATTTTTTATTGTTTTCCTTTTCCTCATCCTCTTCATCTTCTTTCGGTTCCCTTTCTTCTTCTTCTTCTTCTTCTTCTTCTTCTTCTTCTTCTTCTTCTTCTTCTTCTTCTTCTTCTTCTTCTTCTTCTTCTTCTTCTTCTTCTTCTTCTTCTTCTTCTTCTTCTTCTTCTTCTTCTTCTTCTTTTTTCCATTTTCCCTTTGTAAATTCTCCCTTTTTTCTTTGATTGCTCCGCCTAATTTCCATCTTCTTGCTCTGTATAATTTTCCAAAACCTAATCATGAGTCCAGTCAATTTCCTCAAGCACAGCGAAGAAATCTGGGCTTCCAGGTCAAAGTTCTCATTTTTTTTCCTGCAATTGCATTGTTATTCTAATTCCTTCTACATATCTCTCTCAAGTTTGCTCTTCCCTCACGCTCTCTCGATTTCTTTTTCGTCACCATCGCTGTGTAGTGAGACAGAAAATTTTAACAAAACCGCCGCGGAGGCCGCTTAGCCTGGCGCCTAGCCCGCCTAGTCGGCCGCCTAGGCACCGCATAATACCCATGCCGATTTCTTGAACGTTTTTGAAATAATCGCGGCGGCGGCCTGATTCCCAGCACCTAGGCGGCCACCCAAACCTCATTTTAGAACAATTTATATATATATATATATATATATATATTTATGCAATGGTGAACTGTCAATTTAGTTTCTGAATTATCACCTCAGTGAAAATTAGGTCTCTAAACTATCTTTTTTTTTTTCTTCAGAAAAATCAATCCTTGAATTATAAAAATCTGCTAATTACATCCCTATTATTATATTCGAAGCTACTATATTCAATTTTCCGACAATTGAAGTCATGTTATTTGCATGTGATACACATTGGAGGGTAGATTGATACTTTTTCATAAAGAAATAGTGTACGAAGTTGACTTTGGAGGGTAAATTGGTAGGTTTTCATAAGAAATATTGTAAGTTAATTTTGAAGAGTAAATTTGACGTTAGATTCGTAACCTATATGAAATGTTAAGGGCTTATACGCGAGAAAATGACAGTATTACACTCTAAAGTGTGTCAAGTGACTTAATTTGACAAAAAAATTAGATAAAATAGCTTTGAATATAATAATAGGGATGAAATTAGCAATTTTTAATGAATTTAGGGACTTATTTAAAAAAAAAAAAAACAATGACCTAATTTTCCCTAAGGTGATAGTTCAGAAACTAAATAAGCACTTCACCCTATATGTAAATGTGCAACAATTTACCAAATTAAAGCTCCCAGCGCAAGTGGTCTTGTGCTTCTTTTTATTTTTTATTTTAATTTTTTTCATAATTAAAAATAGTGTTAATCTCAATTTACTATTTTAAAATTTTTTAGTTTTCAACATTTCATATATTTAGTTTTTTTTCATCTCAATTTGGTACCTAAAGTCATAATTCTGATACACTTTCATACATCTGATAAAATTTGCATCGAAACTTCCGTTAACTAATGATGTGACACTCAAATAAATCATAAGTGGACGTCGCGTGTCAATCTGGCCCACGTGAACATTAAAAAAAAATTTTAATTAAAAAAATTAAACCGAAATCTGAACCCTCCTCTCCCCCTTCTTTCCTCGACTCCGTACTCGGATCTTCTCTGGAACATCCACTGCGGAGCCTCCGGATCTTCTCCCCCGTTCTCTCTTAATTTCAGTCAATTCCCCTCGGTCTTCCCGCTCTCTTTCCTCCATGTCAAAATTTCACCGAAGAAAAACTGAACCATGATAGTGCCGAATTACTATTGACAAAAGATTTCAATTCCAACCAAATTAAGACAAATAATTGATGACCCAATTTGAATTTTGATCCAAATTTAACAACCCAATTATTGAATTTTTGTTTTAATTTCTTGAATAGGTTCTTCTTTTCTGGTAAAAACCCTAAGTTCAAGCGAAAGGAAATCGAGGTTTTTTCATCCATGGCGGCAATTTAGAAAGCGGGATCAGTGGCTTCACCGCCACTAGTCATTGAAGCTAGTGTGGCAGTCCGTGTTCAACAACAACTTCAGGGGGTTTGGGGCTTATGGATCACTTGGGCGGCTGGAACACGGTGCTGATGCTCGAGACAGAGGAGCAACTCGCCATCGTTGACCGCGAAGCAGGCGGTAGTTTCGACGCCTCGCCTTCAGCTCTGCCTTCTCCGGGTAAAGCTGCAGTTGCAGCAGCGAGGGGAGAAAAGGGAAAAGGGAAAAGGGAAAGGGAAAGAAAAGGGGGAGAAGTTTTGAGGCTCTTCAGCCACAATCTAGAGAGAGAAGGGGAATTTACAGAAAGAAATTGAGGAAGAAGGAGGGTTATGCGAAGATTAGGAAGAATGGAGGTATAGGTGCGCTGGGGGGTACTGGGTGAAGTTAGCTCTTGTGGGAGTTGAAGACGTAAACGGGAAAAGGAGAGAGAGGTTTAGGTTTAGGTTTAGTTCTTTATCATTTTAAATTTTAATTTAAAATTTTTAATTTTAACAAATGTACGAAAGTGTCATAGAATTATGATTTTAGGTAACAGACTAGGAAGAAAAAAACTCGATGCATGAAATGTTAAAAATGAAGAAACTTCAAGACAGTAAACTAAAATTAACTTTTAAAAATAAGTTTCGAACCCAAAAGCATAAGGGATGCAAGTAGGTACCTAGCCACCACACCATGCGTTATTTATAATTCTTTTGAGTTATATTAGTTTATAAGAAAAAATAAAAAATGTAAAAGAATATGTATGAACCTATATATATTTTAGACCTAAGGGATATTCCTACAAGTGGTAAGATGTACAGTCGACTCACTTGCCGTTTGTGGGGCTCCGGATACGAGTGAGCGAAAGGGGAGGAGGAAATTAAGAAATTGAGGAGCAATTGACTCAAAAAACTAATTAGTCCCCTTCTAGCCTAAAAAGGGCACCAATAAGTATGGAAATTTCTTGTTGAGTTATGTAGTGAAAAGCAAACTAACTTAGTTACAAGAAATATGCATTTAACAATGAACAACAATGCCACATTCACGAACAGACGGTGTCACCATAATAATTTTCCTAAACAATGTTCACAACTTTAATTTTAAGGTTCTAAAAGACAATAGACACTAGTCAAAAGGCAGGCTGAGGCCTAATGCCTAGGCAACTGGGCGATGCCTAGACCGATTTAAGTAAATTAGTTATATATCGTATAAATAATTGTTTGCTTATACTTAAAAAGTACATAATTTTATTGGAATACATAATTTTAAAGTATTAGCATAATGAAAATATAGGGAACATACATATAATTTGTGTTTATCTGAGTATTCAACAAGTCTCTTACAATTTATTGAAAATTAAATGATTTTTTATCTAAGTAAGAGTAGCTACCTAGGCGGTTGTCTAGATGGGTCTAGACACACTATTTTAATTTCAAATATATAGGACGATGGTTAGCCACCTAGTACCTAAACGGGAACTAGACGACGCTAAATGAGAATTTTAAGAACAGGGTTTAGTTTCCTTGTTTTTATTTTTTATTTTTTTTGTGATATCAAAGTCCTACCCTAGAAAGTAGAAACAAAAGATCCGCGAGTTCAGAAATCCCGTAGTCCAACCTGCCTCCAACTCTCTTTCAAGCATGCCTTTCCTTTTTGAAACAAACCTTTTTCTTGCGTATCAAGTTCCTCCACTTCCTCCCCTAACAAACCGCACACGGCATCCCCCGTGAACCCTAAAACTCCCCTGTCTCTCCCAAAAGCACAAGTGCCTGCCCCAATTCCAGATTCAAATCCCCAAATTGTAAAAGAAATATTAATAAAACATCAAATAATCATAAACGAATCACCGTCCCAGGCATTCTTCACGCCGAATCTTCAATGTCCATTAAAATTTTCGATGGTGCAAACTGAATCGGATTCAAATTGAGGTTTTGATTTGTTAGGTTTTTTTTTATATTAATGTTCGATAGTGAGAGATGTGAGTGAAATCGGGTTGGAGCGGTTGGGTCCAGTCCGGTGGTTTCCGGGGATGGTCAGATATGGCTCGAGAGGGGGAAATGGTGCCGGTGGACCAACAGTCGGCGGTGGCGGTGAAGAAGAAGTCCTCTCGGAGTTGGGTTTTATTGGACTGTACTGGAAAGGCTACAGTCTTGGACGTGGATAAGTATGCCATCATGCACAGAGTTCACATTCACGCTCGCGATCTTCGCATTGTCGACCCTTTGCTCTCTTACCCTTCCACCATTCTCGGCCGTGACAGGGCCATAGTTCTCAATTTGGAGGTGGTGCTCTTTTTCTTCTTGTTTTTCTTCTTTTCAATTTTTTATTTTGGGTGTTTCTTTCTTTTTAATTTGTTAATTTTTTATGTTTTTTTGTTATTGCTGATAAATTGAATTGGGTTTGTTTGTTTCTGGCTGTGCAGCATATTAAAGCAATAATCACCGCTGAAGAGGTTAGCCTTTCTCTCTCTCTCTCTCTCTCGATAAACTCGTTTTCTCTTACGACGGAGTTAATTTGTTTTGGGTTTTGAGGAATCACAGAGTTTGAATTGGATAGACATCAGCATTAATTTTGTACTTTGTTCCGCGGATAGAGATTGCTGATTTAAGAGAGAAGCAGTAATTGTGTTGTATGACTAACTATTTGATACTCAAAATTAGTATTAATTGTTTTGGGGGAGAAGTAAGTAATGGGAGTAACTAGATAGGTTGTGCAAATTCAGACTATAGAAAATTCGTTTCCTGTGTAGGCCGTCTTTATCTTCTAGGAAAAAGAAAAGTATATGCGGTCCTTTCTATGAGCTGGAGCTCTTTTGCAGATGATGATTGTTAGCTTGTTATGGGACAGGTGCTACTTCGGGATCCATTGGATGAAAACGTTATTCCGGTTGTTGAAGAGCTTCAAAGACGGTTGCCTCCTGTTAATGCCAATTGTGAAAGTCAAACAGATGGGAAAGAGTTCCCTGCTGGGCAAAATGATATTGAGGCGGGTGATGAAGATGGTATGACATTGATTTCAAAGATTTTCATTGAAAATTGGCTTCTGTGACAGTCATCAGTGTTCTTGGAAATATACAAAAGTTTGCATTCATCATTCTACACATCAAAACTTTTGATTTGTGGTCTGTGATATCTGAATGATCTAGATTATGTAATGTAGAGTCTCCATTTGAGTTCCGGGCCTTGGAGGTAGCTTTGGAAGCAATTTGTAGTTTTCTTGCTGTACGTACGACAGAACTTGAGACTGCTGCTTATCCTGCCTTAGATGAACTTACTTCTAAGGTAGGACTTGAGTTTTCTCTTATTTTTGTTTTGTTTCTTTGTGTCGATTCTTTGGTTGCTGCCTGTCTCTGCTTCTTGTGGCCTTTGCAACCGAAATTTAAATAAACAAAGAAAATGAATGAATTCATTCACTGATAGTAGCATTCAGGCATATCCTTTGTCAGCATAGGCTATGTCAGAATATTTCCTACTTAAGTAGTATATAATGAAGTCTAGGATTGTCTACATTTTGGTGTGAAGTTGAGTCAAAGAAGAGATTCTGGATATTATGCTTCACACTTTGGTTAATTTTGGTAGGCCTCTGGCTTTGCATTCTGGCTGTTAACCTGAATATTTGGCTTCATAGAAATATTCGCTTGCATATTTGCCTGCATGGTTTTGTAAGCTAAGCATCTTTAGCTATGAGAGAATATTTCTCTCACTTGTCCTCATATTAAAGAAAATAGTCTCTCAATTATATTTCTTCCTCTAGTTGGCACTTTTCTTATTTAGTAAAATATCCACCCCTTCTGCCTGCAGATTAGCAGCCGCAATTTGGATAGGGTTCGTAAATTGAAGAGTGGAATGACGAGGATGACTGCTCGGGTACAAAAGGTATATGAACATTCTGTATAATGTGCATAAATGAATAGTAGTTCTTGCCTTTGTGAGAGTTATTGATTTAAATGCAATAAGTAGGAGATCATGATTCCCTTCCACCTGAATCAACACTGGTTATTGTGTTATAAGTCGCTGAGCATGTTAAAGCATTTGGATGAAAATCTAAAACAGTTATCAAGATAAAGATATGTAAGTAAATCAGAATGCCGTATTAAGTATCAACCATTGTTGAATTTTTATCCAAGGGCTTAGAACATGGTAATGTCTTCGTATACTACAGACTAGTAAGTATTTGAGCACTTCCCTATAGGTGACTATATATACATAATTACAAATTATGTAAGTATGTGTGTGCACGCTTTCGCACACACCAAGGTTCTTAGATGAGGTCCCTACATGTCGTTTGGAAAAGTTCAGTGTAGGATAGCTTTTTCTGTAAAGTACTGATAAGGGGAAGTTTACTATCTGGGTTACATACAGGACATGGGTGAAATCTAGTTAAACTTGTATAGATCAGAGTGAAAATTTCACAATCAATGTAGAAACTTCTCAGTGAACATCCTGTGCATAAAACTACTTCAGACCTTGGAGTCTAAATTAGTTGCATGAAAATGCAGTTTTTATTATTTCTGTAAATCACATTTTTTCTGTTGTGTATCTCATATTGAATTTGCAGACTATGCTATTAAAATGATTTTTGCAGTGTGGAATTGAACAAAATTTCTTAGTCAGAGTTTGATTGAAGACAACTTATCATTGTCCTCTTTAGTTTTTACTTCTAAATCAAGGTTGGAAATTCTGTATTGCTTATTTAGGTGAGGGATGAGCTTGAGCAGCTGCTGGACGATGACGATGATATGGCTGACCTTTACTTATCAAGAAAGCTGGCTGGTGCATCTTCACCAGTTAGTGACTCTGGTCCTGCGAATTGGTATCCTACCTCCCCTACCATAGGCTCAAAAATATCGCGTGCAAGTAGAGCAAGTATGATCACTGTTCATGGAGATGAGAATGACGTTGAGGAACTTGAAATGTTACTTGAGGTAGGTAATAATGCTGCATACTTCTTGATTGCCTTCTTTTAGTGAAGCTATATACTAAACTGGCAAGCAATACCTTTGCAGGCTTATTTTATGCAGATTGATGGCACCTTGAACAAATTAGCCACGGTATGTGCTAGTTTAGAGGCAAACTTATATTTTTTTCATTGGCTTATGAGGAAAAATTAACCTTAGGATCTAGATTCATTCCACCCTATCCCATGCCAATCATAATTTATAACACTAGAACGAGTCTCCCCCACACAAAGTGCAGTGAAGTACACCATAGTCACAAACTGTCCATGCCCCCAATGGAATTAGGTGGTCCTTAAACACAGTACACTGTACATATTACCTTGAAGGGCAACCCTAGTAACAATGCTGTGAATTATCTATTACCATTGATTCCTAGGTCAGCTTGAAGGGCAAATCAAAAGCAAAGTTATGAGTTATCATGACTTTGACCTATCAAAGCAGAATTATCATGAACGTGAACCTGCAGTTGAGTATGTATGAAGTAATCTGTACAAGCACACTACTAAGGAAGTGGCACAGGAATTGCATGTCAAGATCTGATTTTTGATTAAGAGGGGAATGATATTTAGTCAACAAGTGAATCATTAATTTAAATTCACTAAAATCATCCAAGGGTTTTCCATCTGGTCTTTATAGAAAAACTCTTGTAGACATCAAAATCTTCGATTAGTCCTTTTACGTGGAAAAGATTTTTTTTATCAACATTAACTGCTTAAATCTGAACTTTTGCAGCTGCGTGAATATATTGATGATACAGAGGATTACATTAATATACAGGTGCTTGATTTATGAATCTTAAATTTTTTTGATAATATGTTTATGTTTTTATCTAACTTATGGTTTCGTTTTGCAGCTCGATAACCACAGGAATCAGCTGATTCAGGTGCTTTTTTGTCTTCTGATGTAGTGTATCATATTACTGTACTATGCTGGATTCTTTTTCGTTTAATCTCTTTTGTTCTCCTTTTGCTTTCTAAATCTGGAATATCTGTATTTTCTAAGATTACTGTTTATTTTCTTCACATTTCATGGTTGCAGCTTGAGCTTTTTCTTAGTTCCGGGACTGTATGCGTCTCCATGTTTTCATTGGTGGCTGGAATTTTTGGCATGAATATTCCATATACGTGGAATGACGGTTATGGATACATGTTCAAATGGGTACGCAAAGTATTTACTTGCGCTGGTAATCCTTTCTAGTACAACAGTAAAAACATGTCTGAGAATTGAACATTTTTCAATTGACAGGTTTGCATTGTCACGGGAATTTTCTGTGCTGTTGTCTTCGTATTAGTCATATCATATGCTCGCTACAAGGGTCTGGTAGGATCTTGAACATCATAAAGGAGCCCTGCAATTGATCTTTTGAATCTTCTGAAAATAAATAGGTGTCGAGGATTATCCGCAAAGCTATGTGGAGTTAAAATCTCTTGCTGAGTTTGGTGAATTTTTTCCCTTAAAGACTGCCGATTATAGCTGCTACGATTAAGGAGATTGCAAAGTTTTATAATTGTCAAACATAACAGGATTCCGTCACGAACGCAGACTGAAAAACGAGTCTACAGAATGATTCATATTTCTCGATTTTGGTCCATGATTCTTGTTCTGTTGCACCTAAGTATTTTGATCAAACAGATATATATTGTTTAACTGTAATTAGCAACAATGTTATATGGAGTGATTAATGCATTCCACAAAACTGATCATTTCTCTGAAGAAATATAGGCACTATCAGCTGTAGTGTGACATGATCTGGCAATATTTTCTTATAATCTGTTCGGGCGGAGTTTTTGCTTGTGTGAATTTTCGAGTTCTCGGATTGTTTTGATCTCATTCTGCATTCGCAAATAGCCATATTAAAACAATAAAACTAAATCGCAAAGTTCTTGCCATTTATTATTACGGTCTACTGGTATTCCTCTTTACTTGTAAGTGAGAGGTCTTACGTTCAATTTTCGTCAAAGGCGAATTTGAATCACATTATTACTTGGTGAAAATTGAACCACATTATTATTAGCCTTTTGTGAGGCTAAGCTCACCCCTCCCCCTTAGTGTAATATTGTTTCTTTAAAAAAAATGGTAAAGCCCTTAGGGCAACCCGTACAAGAAGAGCCAAGCAGAGAGTATGCCTAGAACGTGAACGAACTGGTCTAGCAATAGCATAAGTGGAAAGGTTAGAAATGCGTTAACACTCTCTCATTCTTGTCAATGTTTGGAAGTGAAATGCATCCTAAAATTTTGAAAATTCTGAATTATATTGAGGATGTAAGCTTGAACTATTCATAAGTACTGAAATATGCGACCCAATCACCAAAGAAATATATGAGTTGTTCCATGAAAATTGACAGCAAGTGAGCACTAGTTATATAGTGAGTAGGTTCTTTGGGCTTTTGGTTCGAGTTTTCCTATATCTCGGCTAATTTTAATCTTTCAGATTTTTTTATCATATCCCAAACTGAATATTTTGAAATCTGATCATTCTAAAAATTAAGAGAAAAAAAAAATGCATACATACTCCAAAAAATTGATGATTAGTGATAGGATTAAAAGCACACCACAAAGTAGCACACAAATGTCCTATTAATTTTCCTTATTAACAATAAGATTTGTCAATTGTAGCATATGAAAATAGGGATCTTTCCCGCAGAAGATTGTTTTATCTAACTACTTAAAATGTCACAAAAACTGGGCTATTGTCCCTACTGACCAGCCACCGAAAAATAATTATTAGACCGACTTACACTTATCTAAAGTCTACGAAATTTTATATGCAGATACTAGACACACAGAGCTACACTCACACAAATTTTTGGGATTTTTGGAGTTGATTTGATATTTAAATTAAATCGAACAAAAATAGAATAGAAACAGATTTTAAATAATAAAAATAGATTGTAGTTCACAAGCTAAGAAAACGAGTTAGGGGAATTGCTATCCACCACCAAATAATCATGCAAACATGTTATGTTTCATTCAAATTCCTTCTATTTCCGAATGAAGATGCTCAAGTTGGCTCAATGTTAGAACTCAACCTATTACTCTTTCTTATGTAGTATGTTAAGAGAATGGCGTTTTCAACTTAACTTAGTCCCTAACATGCAATCTAGAATGGTGTGTTCATAGATTTAACAAGTAGAAATCATTAAGAACGAAAAGAGTTTGAGTCATCGCAAGGCATCGTAAGTACTGGCGTTGTCTTACTTATCCTAGAAATTGGTTCACATGTTAATCGCAATTAACAAGTACTACTCTAGAACATATGTAGGTCCTCATTTGACAAGGGCAGGCACACACATATTCATAGCATTAGAATCCTAGATATGCTTACTAAGTATGCATCCGTAGAAAACACATAAAGAATTCATCAATGAGACAAGTAGTGAATCAATTTTCATCCATTCATAAAAGTAATTCAAACGAAATGTCATAACAAACTTGCAATCATATTCGGGGCTTCAAACAGCCCCTAACTACTAAAAATTTAGTTACAAAATCCTTAAGTTAAAACAAAAAATAGACATGAGTTTGAGAAAATAGAACCGAAAGAAATCGACTAAGGCTCCCTCTTTCCTTCCTTCCCCAATGCTACTTTTAAACCAATTCTTGCTGCATCATTTTCTTCTCCTTAACTCACCCACTAATAGCCATTTAGTGATGACAATAAGTGAGAGGAAATGTAAAACAATTGTAACTCCTTGGGTAGCCTTTATGCCAATTACTCCCTCTTAATCCTCATCTTTAATTCCATTTCCTCTGATATTTGAATAAGTGTCAGCTGGTTTGTTCTTGATTGCATCAGTTTTGGCTACTAGATTTATTGGATTTATTGCTTTCAATGCTTTCTTGTCAGTTACAAACTGCTCAGCCTCTTGGGAACCTTTCAGTGTTGAAACAGCCATAACTTCTTCTAGAAAAATGATATTAACAATCCATGAAATGCTCCAGAAAATAGACATCCGTAGCTTTCCAAGCATATAAGGCTCATTCTCTAATTCATTCTGAGGTGTCCGCAACTCGCTTCTAAAGTCAGCTGACCTGCACAGGCAGTTTTGACGAATTTGTTACTTAAAATTTCACTTGTGTTATTTTTCTTTTCTTTACTTGACAAATCCTACAAAACACAAAAACAAAGTAAATAACTCAGAAATATAAGGAACTAAGTAAGAAAAGACAAGTGAATTTGATATAAATTTTATATAAATATGAATTTATCAAATAGCTCTCAAATAATCCTAAATATAACTTGAAACCCAAATGCCTTGAACCAAGAACAATATTGCTTTTTCAAGTGGTGAATTACATTGATGGTTAGTGTGAAGACAAAAATCAATCACATTCAATAGGAGAATGACACATGGACTATTAGTTGAATATGGTGGATTTACCCTTGGTGTTGTGAGTAGGGCTGGGCACAGGTCGGATCAGGCCTAATTTTGAAGGGAGCAGATCGGACCTGGGTTTAAAAGAAATAGCCCGGGCCGGGGCAGGTATAACAAATTTTAATACAAGAACTGGACCTAACCCGGCCCGTTTGAAACGGGCTGGTTCAGGCACATTTTTTTTTTGGTTAGGGACGACCTCGTTGAGATCGTCTTCCTGAGCACAAAGGGGATCGAGCTCCTTCATTTGTCCCTATCTCTCTTGCTCATCTTTCCCAATCGCATATCGGGGTCTCTGTCTTTCGACTTCGATCGACGATGATGGCGTGAGGCTCCATATTAGAATATGACAGATCAGATCGACGTTGACGCAAGGCTCCGGATCAATTTAGTAGAGATTTTACACAGTCGACGTAATCAGCATAGTCGATTCAAGGAGTGGGAGGGAGAAGAGAACGAATGGGTAGTGCCGTCGAGGAGGGGATAATGCCTGAACCAAAGATCTAGATGCCGGTGATAGGCTGGTGGTCGTCGCTGCAACGATGATGGGATGACGATGGATTAGTGGTCTGGGTTTTCGGTGATATCGTTGATGGAGATGGAGATGAGTATGAAAGATGAGATTAAAGTCGGTGTTGTGGGACTCGGGAGAGAAGGAGACTAGGAGGGGGACAATCAAGAAGATTGGTTGTCGTGGTGGTTGCCAAACTCGTGACGTTAGTGATGATGTTCTAGGTGATGGAGAAGCTGATTGACGAAGACGAAGAATGTGGGTGGAAGGGAGAAGACGCAAAAGGAGACTTGGGTTTGATTGAGACCCAGGGTAAAAGCTGACAGTTAAGATTGGGAGATATTGTGATCTTCAATCTTCTTCGTCAATTACAATTACAAACATGCCGGTCTGGGGCTTCGTTTTTCTATATAGCTGGACTGGACTCGACCCGTCCCGCTCCGTTTTTCCTCTTAAAAAAATTAGAACCGATCTGTACTTGCCCCAAACTTGGATTACCTGCCCCGACCCGTGGTTCCTATATTCGTTTGCCCACCCCTAATTGTGAGTATACCACATGTGAAACCTTAGTGAGCTAAGCATTTGCCTGTCCTCTAGGTCTAGGCTTTTGGGTTCAAGTACATATTAACTTGTATTTTCTATGCCCATGATATCCTCACTCCTCCCACTATGCCCTTTCTAGGCCCAAGAAGGCATGGGTCAGCTCATTGAAGTCTTGCTTGGGTGTCCCCTTACTTCAGTGAGCCCATCTACAAAAAAAATGCACCTACCACCAAAGATTTTCCTCAAGTGGAATGTTCAGTGTCAAATCCCGTCCCCAAACTTCACTATTTTAAATTTTAGGGTGAAGTGCTGACATAGTCCCTAAATTATCACCTCAGTGAAAATTAGGTCTCTGAATTATTTTTTGGTCAAATAAGTCCCTAAATTCATTAAAAATTGCTAATTTCATCCCTACTATATTCAAAGCTATTTTATCCAATTTTTCGTCAACTTAAGTCACTTGACACACTTTAGAGTGTAATACCGTAATTTTCTGACTTATAAGCCCTTAATATTTCATATAGGTTGTGAATCTAATGTCTAATTTACCCTCCAAAGTTCACTTACAATATTTCTTATGAAAAACTACCAATTTACCCTCCAAAGTTTACTCCATACACTATTTCTTTATGAAAAACTACCAATCTACTCTCCTATGTGACTTGCAAGTAACGTGACTTAAATTGACGGAAAAGTGAATATATTAGCTTTGAATTCAATAACAGGGATGTAATTGACAGATTTTTATAATTCAATGACTGATTTTTCTGAAAAAATAGTTTAGGGACCTAATTTTCATTTAGGTGATAATTCAGGGACTAAATTGGCAGCTCACCCTAAATTTTATATTTCATATTTACACACATTTATTTTATTATTAGTTTCATTAACTTTAGAATTTTAGTTGAATAGTTACAAAGTTTGAATTTCCATAATTAAAAATTGAAAATTTGTAGACCATTCAGGGTCGCTTTTAGTATTTTCGAATAAGGCTCAATCGCACGAATACGTGGACGAAAACCGTTCATGAAACATAATTGCAACGAAGGAGAAATAAGCGACCTTGTGTGTTGAACCGACCTGAATGAGACTCGGTTATGCAGAAATTTTCAAATGTCGATTCATGTCGTTTTTCAACGAATCAAACATCACCACCACCACCAAAGTGTAGCCCTCAAACCCTATATCACAACCCACCCAAGGTTGCCTTAGCATGGCTTCTTAAGCGGTGTTTCTAGACCGCTATTTCGTTGACTAGCAGTGGGCTTCTCACCATTTTTCGATGAATCCGTTGAACGAAGATGGTCATCACCATCTAATTTGGACTCGCTTCAACCCTGCTTCAAAACCCGATCTCTGATCGTCCATCGAATGTTGAATAGCAATGCACCTTGGGTGTGTAACTCAAAACTTACCAAGGCTTCTCCGGAGGTTTTCACCGCCTTCCAACCATATTTGAGAGTTAGCTCATGTATAAGAATTTTCCCTCGTCTTGTTCTACATGCTTGTGAAATTTGGTGATGTTTGGAGTTAGTTGAAAATTTGGTTTGCATTTGCCGAAAGTCACCACAAGTAAAGGCGTGTGTGGCGGGCCATAGCCAATGACCTAGCTTTGTTTTCCTAGGCTAATTTTGATGTCCTAAACTAAATTTTGATGTTCATTCGATAGTTTACCCCCTTTGACATTTGTTGTAGACGAAGATCCAACCATTGGATTGTTATGAAATTTAGCATGTTGTTATGAAAATAGTAAGATGCCCTTAGAAATTGATAAACCAAAAGTCCAAGGTGCGAATCTTCCGAATCAGAATAATCAAGGTTTATGACCTAGGGTGGGACCACTTTGACCGAGGGTTGATTTTTGGTCAACATGTACCTGAATCATTCTTGGATATATATTGAACTTAGCATTACTAGAGACTTGAAGAAGCCTAGTGGACATACCTTGGTCAGCGTGCAAGTAGCACACACTTTACTGGGACTATTAGAATTTTAGTAAAACTAGGATATAAAGGTACTCCGTGTATTGTTTTTTGTATGACTAGATACTTGTTTGATATTGTGGGATCGACAACGTATGCATTTTTTTATGTAAATCATGTTGGGTTGATGCATGATGTGTGATAATGATACTTCACCATGTAGCAGTGTGGTACATGGATGGTCTTGCCTAGTTAATCCGCTTTGGGGGACCATAATATCATATGTATTCCTATAGTCATGCTTGGGTAATCTGTAATTGGGGACCACACTAATAGATGTAAAAGATGTATGCCTATGGTTTTGCTTGATTTACGCATCAGGAAACAATATGCATTTTAGGGGTGACTTTGCTTGGTTAATCTGCATTGGGAAGGGGAGGGAGGGCACTACCTAATGTTATTGAATATGGTTCTTCCTGGTTATTCCTTATTCCTCATTGTGGGACCACGCTATTAGTTGTATGCATATGGTTCTACTTGTTTAATTCGCATTGGGGGATCATACACATTCTAGGGGTGGTTCTGTTGAGTTGTTCCAAAACCCTAATTCGATGGACATTGAGTTGCTCCAGAGTCCTATTTACTTTATGGTTCCGTTGAGTTAGTTCGAACCCTATATTCCTCTAGATTTCTTTGAGTTGGTCCGAAATCCCATTATTGATTTGGTTACGTTAAGTTGGTTTGAAACCCTATATTCTTAGGATTTCATTGAGTTGATCTGGAATCCTACTTTGCTATGATTTCTTTAAGTAGTCTAGAATCTAATGATTCATTCATATCGAGTTCCATTGAGTTATTTTGGAACTCTATGTTTCCTTGCTAGATAAGGCTATACAAAATTTTGGAGTAATTGCAAATATAAGATGCTTATGGGGCTTAACAAAAGGGTGAACTGCAAATAGCTCAATCCTGCCTTAGGGTATGTAGGTAGTCTAACCTAAAAGTTAGATACAACCATGAAATAAAAGGAATTTATTAGTATTGGGCAATTCAGTTCATAAATTTAGTCAAGTCTCGAGATTAATTTTTCGGAGTGTGATAAGAATTTTTTGTATCGCTACCGTTATTGTCCTACCGTCACACTTTGATCTGGACGTATATCGGGAATGGGGCCTGACATTTAGTAAGGTCTGCACCATCCTGGTAGAACACCGAGGTCTGCCTACCATGATATGCAACCTTATTGTTAGGCTGTGTATGAGGAGTCTCTCCTATAAATAATGAAGTCATCCAATGAGATCGGTACTCGTTGCTTGCTATTCAAAACTCTCTCATGTTCAGTTTCTCTCATACTATTCTAAGTTAGACATCAAAGACCCTTTGGTAGATACCTTCCCTATTTTCTTGGGTGTTTGTTATTTAGTCTAACGGTGTTAACTGTTTTGTAAGTGTGATTTCGTAAATCTATCCTTGGTGAAAATTTGCATCCACAATTAAGACCTTCCTTTTCAACCCACTACATCCAGGATTCAAACCCTTTCCCCTCCTCCTTAGTGTTAATTAGTGTAGAATATCGTTTGCAATGAAAAAACACTACTTCTTACTTTCTTTTTTTATTCACCCGAGCGTCATTCACTAAATCTAAATTTAAGATTTCTTTCAACAAGGTGAAGATTGAAAATGACTAGTAAAGGACTCTATTTCAGTAATATCACTAATCTTTTTCACTCAAGTTATGATGTGTATACAATTATAATAGGGGATTGTCAACAACGCAAATTGGTTATTAGAATCTACGAAAAACAAGAGTATTTGTCATGGTTTTAATTATTGGCTTTATTACCTACCAAAACAGTCACACGTAGCTTCAAACATATCCAGTGCTCCTGAAAAAAGAAAAAAAAAGTGCTTATATACATTCACGAACTAGAGTAAAGAAAATTGTAAACAAAACAAGACTGAAAAGATTGAGAGTTCTGAGAACAGCATAAATCATTTCCAGTCTGAAGGGATTTAGAGCAATGAGCAGAGCGTAAATCGTATCAAGATGTGAAGGTAGAAGGACGAAAAATTGATTCAAATTTAGGTAATCTATATCTTTTCCTCTTCATGTTTGTGGGTGTGTATCAAGAGTAAAAAAAAACATAGATATGGAAGATCGATCGTGAACTCGATTTGCATGTACTCTATGACTCGTTTCTTGTTAACTTTCACATCCAAGTTTTGCGTTGTTTGGTTTTGGCTGCAAGGCCATCAAAAGATGATTTTGCCCCCTTAAAAAAGAATTACAAAGATTTCTGGAAAAAAAAAAGAAGAGTAAATTCAATTACCTTTTTTTTTTTTTCTAAAGAAAAAAGAAAACATCGAATATCGTTGATACAATTGATGTGCCACATATTACACTATTTTTCCTCACAAATTCTTCAAAATTCCTTAGAAAACTCGAGATCTGGCTATAGGCTCCCCATTGTTGAAGTTCAGTTAGATGATAATCACATCGGATTATTTGATTCATTGTTCCTATCACAAAACTTCATTTTCGTTTGCTGTATTTTAATAAATTCCTTATATATATTGATGTAATTCACTCTTTTAGAAAAAAGGGTTATGAATTTTAATTATAATTAGCCAACACACAAAAATGTTTCTTTGTTGATGGTTTGTGAGGTGAATTAAGTCGGGAGGATTATCTCAGCTTTGAACCAGAGGCTGACAGATATGAGTCAGTGGGCTGCCACTTGGGCACGCATTTTTGTCTGCATGTAACGAAAACGCTTGCATGATTCACGTTTGCAGTCCATAACCGTCCCACTTTTGCATCCTAATCAATTTGTCTCCTTTTTCTTTTTCTTTTCCAAATGAGGTAAAAAAAAGTATTTGTTCAAATGGATAATTTGTATATATTGGCTAAAGACCAATTTTACCCTCTTTACTCTCTATTTTAATCTTGCTGTAGTTTTCATGCTTTCCCCATATTTTTTTTTTTGCTTATTATGTAATTGACTTATTGGCATGAAATTTCAAAGTCCAGGTTTTTTTTTGTTTGTTTTGCTAATGAGTTAGAAGTTGAGTAATGTGTTCTGTCACACTTTGTCATGTTACATTGTTGAAACTAACAATAAGTGTTGTATAAGTGGTAGAAACATACAATTAAATGCGTAACTATTATTATTTAGTTGATCACATAAGGTGTTAAATTGTCTAATAATAAAAAAGAATTTTCATTAAACTGTCTAGAGCTACACAAGTCATTCAAATATCTGATAGCTAGTCTACCACAATGTAATCATATCCAATACACAATTCATGTTGTGAAACACTTTTTATAAGTTTTTTATTAAAATATAAAAGGAAACTATCTTCTATCAAAGATAGTAATTTCCGCACTTTCTTTTCTCTTCTTGTATTTATCGTTTTTCTTCTAAAAATTAAATTAAATAAATCAAAAGAGAATTAAGTGTTTAATGAAAAAACTAGAGTGTGAAGATCAATACCTATATCAGTAGTGCCACAATTCTCAGTCCCATCAAATTTTACAGAAAAGCTACTACTCCTATCACTTTCCTTTAATTTCTTCAATACTTGAACAGTTTTTTCATGGAATTAACAAAAGGATTTGGTTGAAGAATAGTTTCCCTTTCCCGGTACTGGATTTTGCAGGTAGCTAGGGTAATATTGTTGTTTCTTTGGTGTGGATTAATTAGAGATTGAACACTATACATTAGGTATTCTTTTGGGTGGATACATCTTTGTTGGTGATACAATGAACCAAGTTTACTCTTCAAAGTCACAAACTAAACGCACACAAATTAATATATAGATTTTGAACAAATTAATATATAGGTTTCTTGGGGGTAAAAAGAAAAATCCTGCATTTTTATGCTCGCTATTTTCAAGAAAATCATGCATCTTTGTTTTCGATGTTCCACTTCCTTAGTCATTAGTGGACTGGAATTGCATGAAGCAATTAAATAAGGAAAAACAAAAACACAAAAAAGTTAAGATAATGAATGGAAAAAGAAACCTACATATTTAAATCAGGGAGAATTAAGTTAAATCACACGTTAAGACAGTCAGAATTATAATTTTGTATTGAACTTACTATTTACAAAATTAATACTAAATTTGAATTATATGTAAAGAGAAAAATCATTGCACAGTAGTGTGACATCCTGCATCCCAAGGGAACGAATTCGGATCTTTGTCGGATCCTCTTTATGAGAATTCCAGGGATCCGTGAATTGTGTCCGTTCATCGTATATCGTACGGTTAGAAATTATTTTAAATCTTTTTATTTAAAAGATATACATGATTCACGGATTCCTAAAATCCTCTCTAAGAAAATCTGGAGAGGATCCTGTTGACAAGGGAACACTTAATAGTGAAAATTGGACAACTGAGGGGAAAAAATCATATTTGGTTTTTGGTTCCGATAGTAGAAAAATAGAAGGTTTAGAAACAAAAATAAAACTTTTGGGCGCAGTTTAAGCCCATAAACACCACCAGCGTATCTTACCATGGCGCCTTAGGATTTATTGTGCATATTTGCGTCTGTTTGATCAAACTCACGCATAGTTATAGTTTTTCATGCGTGCGTTTGTGTTTATGTCTTTTTGTTTTATGATTTTTGGGAGGAGGTGAGATTATAGCTGTTGTGCCTCGAACAGATCATCAATCCAACCCCAATCCCATTGTCCAAATCGAACAAGAACCCTCTTCGAATACTCCAAAATCTCTATCCACTCTGGTTTTTTTTTCTTTTCCTTCTGTTTTTTTCTCGCCGACCAAACACGTCCCAATAGCTATCATCATTCATCACCACATAGAATCAGGAAACCCCGTACTGGGTTTTGTTTGCGTGTTCGATTTCTCTGTGATTCGATTCCTGTCTCTTGATTTTCTGGTCGAGAATATTGAAGGTGACATGCACCAGGTGTACGTGAGTTACAGAATAATTAAAGCAAGAGAATAGCACTGGTTGTGTTCGTTGACGATGAGTGGTCAGGTGGTCAAGAGAAAGAGAAAGAAGATCGAAGATTGCGTGAGATGTCCACTCTGCAACATGCACTTCTGCGAGGCCACTACCATATGTGAATGCCTTCATACATGTCAGTTCCCTTTCTCTCCCCTTCATGTTTCATCCAATATTATGTTTTTTTATCTGATTTCATGTGTTTTCTTGAAGCTGTCCCATTCTTTGATATAGGTTGTTTATTGTCATGTTTTCATGATCTGGGTCTTTTTTCAATTTTGCATTTTGATTGTCCAAGTTTTTGTATAAAAACATAAGAACAAAACTGCACACTTGGAGGAGTTTATGTACATTTTGGAGTGTCAGTAACAGTTCGCTTTAGGAATATGTCAAACTGTTAATAATTATTGGTATTTCCTTACATATGTGTGTAATGAACGACTTGGACTTTACCATAAATTAATTTAATTTCTGATTTTGTTTTTTTTTTTTTTTTTTTTTTGTATTTTTCGACTACATATTATTGCAAGCTTCCGTCATGGTGGTCTAGAAATTTATTGTAGTGTTAATATCTAGGTCAAGTTTCACTCTGCACTGGACAGGACAACCTACTAGCAAAGAGTTCTGGTTAATTTCCCAAATTTACTTGCAAAATATATGCAATGAATCACAATTTATATTTTCCATCTCATCTTAGATTCCTGTTGTTTCCTAAAGAACATGGTGTGTGCTAATTACATGTAGCATGCAAGAATCCACATATTGTGTTCGCCCATAAGATCTTTCATTGCTCATTCGTCCCATACCGTCTTGGGTTTTGTCTAAATTCATCTGAATTATATGGAGGGAGCTGCATTATGTGTTTTATTTTACACCAGTCTCTCATTTAATCATCTGAGCTGCATATTAATTTTTCTTCTATCAATCTGACTCCTCTCTTTTTGTTTCGAGAACAGTTTGCAAGAAGTGCATATACTCAAAGATAGTAGATGAAGAGTTGGATTGCTGTCCACAATGCAATACTCATTTAGGGGTTGCCCCATTGGAAAAACTCAGGTATTTGAATTTGATCATCAATAATAGTCATATGTTTATAAATGTTTAAATATCGGTTACAAATTCGTGTTCTAACCTTATATCATGCTAGAAAAATAGTTAGACTGTAAATTGGATTATTAGTAGCAAACTTCATTAGCACAAAAACAAAAGAGATTTGATGCACAAACTGCTCAATTAATAGTATAGGCTCTGAACACCACATAAATTCAAAAGCCTATTTTAACTAATAAAATTTCAAGTGTAGAACCATTTGTTCAGACCAACTGCTGTTTTCGGAAGGATATTGTGTATCAACAGTTTGTTTCAAACTATGTGTCAACAAAGAACAGTTGCAAAGCATAGTTTTTTTTTTTTTTTTTTTTTTTTTTTTTTTTTTTTTTCCACTTCTGCTTTTTGTTACATTCAACGCGTAGTTACCCTTTTTTTAATTTCTTGATGACCAAACATACAGAGGCAAGCAGGCTAACATTTGATGAAGAATTCATAGATTGCTGATATGGAAAGGATTATTGAGATCTGTGTTGGTTTACGCTTATCCTTTTTCTTTCCTTGTCTGCAGGCCAGACCGCATGTGGGATAATATAGTGGGCAATATCTTCCCTTCTGACAGAGAAAAGGTCAACGTACCTGCAGACAACAATGCGCAAGATACAACATCAAAGCCCCTTCCTTCCGAAAGAAAAATGGTTAAGGAACCTGCAGACTGCAATGCGCAGGATATGACAGCAGAGGTTCTTCGTTATGAAGGGAGAAAGATTAAGGCACCTGCAGACTTCGATGTGCAAGATATAACAGCAGAGCTGCTTCCTTCCGAAAGTAGAAAGTCTAAGGCACCTGCAGACGACAATGTGAAAGATGTAGAGGCCAAGCCCCTTCTGTCCGGAAGGAAAAAGGTTAAGGAACCTGCTGTGCCCTCAACTTCAATCCCAGCTAAAAGAAAGGAGATATATCTCTCTTCATTGTTGATAAATTCACCTCAAGGATCAGGTGGGTCTGAGATAAGTGGACAAAGAAGGTATTCTGCACGAAGGAGATTTCCTCTACCAGAGTCACCTTCGATTCAGAAGCCTGAAAAGAATGAGGATGTTTTCCATGAGAGACTTAAGTCACCTCAGACACTAAAAACGGTTGCACTATTTATCAAACAGGTAAAAGAGGCAAAAAAAAAATAATCATTTCAATGCGTTTACTTGTCCATTTTTATCCTTTCAAACATGTTGAAATATGTTGATGCAGAACTCTGCTGAGGGATCATTGAAGCAGCACATGCTTAACAAGGGTGTGGTCGACAATTCTCAATCAGGGGATGTGAAACCTGAAATTTGGAAGCCATTAAACCGCCTGGTTGAAGCTGCAAGCAAGACAAGTCCTGATAAGATTAATCTGCAACTGCAACTTCCTATTTCCGAACCAATGTTGCCTGTTGCGCTCAACAACGAAGCATGTGAGGTTAAGCCCGTTATAGAATATGGTAGCAAATCCAAAGTCGGTGGTAGTGTGAATCAATCTAATCTTGCGCCATCGGGTTTGGTGAGTTATAGGAAACCACAACGCGGACGAAAAAGAAAACCAGCTGTACCTAACGGACTCAACATTCCAGCACAATCTGTGGCTGATGCAAATGATAAGTGTGACAGAATATTACGTCCAATTTGGTTCTCGTTGTTTGCTTCCGATCACCAGTGAGATTTTGTTCCCATTGCTTTAATCAAGAACTGATTTTGATTATTTTTTTCCCTTTTCATAAATTGGGTTTAACAATTTAGAAATTGATTATTGCAGGGAAGGCTTTCCACCCTTGCCGCAGTTACCTTCATGTTACTTGAGAGTCAAGTAATTTTCATTAACATTATGCCCTTCTATTTTCTTGCATTTACTGTTTGCCGATCCCTGCACCACAAAATTTTCAGTCTCGATGTAAAGTTCATGGCAATAGATCATATCTTACAAGCAAGAAGCAACTAGATTTTTCACTCTTCATTCATGATATATATGCTCAACTCAATCTGTATTATTTTCCAGATGTCCGAAAAGAAATATTATTTCCATTTTCGATAGTTGGTTCAAAACTGTACTGCCTTTCCATGGACCGGCGTTATGAAAATTTTGCAACTTGTTTGATGAATGCATGCGCCCTTATTCGTTCTCATGCCCCCTTTTCTTGGAGAACACTTGTGTATTTTACATTGCAGGAGCATCCAAAATTAATTCTGTGGGACAGAACAGACCGTTGGATGAAAATGCTCTCTTGCAATTTTCTGGCTATGTTTAGCGTAATTTATTCGTTTAATTTCTTGTAAGCGCAGATATTAACTTCAATTATGTTTTTCGAAATTCCATAGGGATGGTAGCTTTCCCGTTTCTTTCTTAAAAAAGTACCTGGTGAAAAAGCTGAATCTTACCTGCGAGGATGAGGTAACATCATCTTTGTCCCTTTTCAGTTACTACTATTTGTGCATGTATGAAACTTCAGACTTATGATGGTGAAGAAAAAGGGGACGGGAAGCATTTTTTCATATATCGAAAATGAAGATTCCTTGTCCTGCGAAAACCAAATTCATCTGTTTTATTTCTTGAAATGGAAATAAGTGAATCAGAGATTACTCCTTTTGTTCACGAATTCATACTGTTCAATTGGGATTTTGGGTAACTTGGGCGATAGTCATCTTCAGTACATAAACTACTGGCAAGCAGGAGAAATCGCTAAATTCGTGAATTGTTTCGTTCTGCTAATGATAATTGAAACTGATATTTTTGTGGTCAGAACTAGGTATAGTTGATTTATCTGATCACTTATTTCCCATTTCACTTGTCCATTGTTGCCAACCCTAGTTTTTCTAGTAAGTTAACCGGACTTGATGATATTAGACGCTCAAAAACTCAGTTGATTTGGGTACTAAAAGCAGAACTATTTTTTGCTGCAGACAAGTAAATTTATTTTTCTAATCAGACCTTTAAACTCATGAAGTATGCCTATATTTGATACTGAATCTCACTTCGTGCCTAATGCAGGTGGAGGTCACATTGCACGGAAAGCCAATACTTCCTACATTGGAGCTGCATAACTTAGTCGACTTGTGGTTACAGACAACAGCATCGGCATCTCCGAGGATACAGGCGACCGTAGGAAGCTCCGCAAAGGAATACGTGCTGCCCCTCACATACGGTCGAAAAATGCTGCTCCTTTAGGCTAGCTTTAGCTATTCCTGTAGTCGCGGCCCTGTAAAAGTGATCAGTCCAGGCAGCCGCAGTCTGGGATGCCTTCACTGTGTTGTTCACCGTATGCAAATTTCATTTGTTCTTTCTTTTCATCCCTGCTTGCACATGCTTTGCTTGCAGTGTGGTGTTCTCGGTACTTCTTACTCTAAGCAGGTTTTCGAGTTTTACTCTGTATCCTTGGTTTCTAAGTTTTTATAGAATTTTCTTATTGAAAAACTACAGATTTTCAAAACAGATTAAGCTGGTTTAAATTATAACTCTTGGCAGACGTTTCGGAACGAAAGTTAGATTCACCAATCAAGAATACGATTGTGAATACTCTGTAATTGCTAAAACCGAGCCGCCCCAGCCCCCATGGACAAAAAGTGTTGAATAGTTTTTCTCAATTTTCACCACTAACGAAAAGGAATTAGTTTTGCATACATGATCACTCCGAAAATTGCAGTACACTACTTGCAGGGTTTTACAATGCATTTGTTCCACATTTACCATGAGAAAAAACTGATATATAAAAGTTTCTCCGTTAAAAGCACTAAGAAGGTGATTTGAATCGGCAACGAAAGCTGAACAACAAGTAAGATGAATGAAACAATTGCAGACTTCAGAAGCAAGGCGCATCATCTCAACTGGATCTGCAATAATTGATTGCTAGTGAATGCAGTCGAATGTGTTTCCGTAGTGTGAAGTAGGTCTCAAATTCTTGCGATACTAATAACTAGCAATCAAGCAGGAGCAAATGATCAATTACACATAAGAATTCATATAAACAAAATGAATGTTCGGGTAAAAAGCACTCGGCTCGATTCAATCCTGATACAGAATTTTTCATAGATTATTTTCTCAAGGGAAAAATAATCATGTCACTGCCCTATGTACCTGTGATATTGCCTAAAGCATACGACATAGACAGATCAATTCTCAAGAGCAGCGGTACTGCACAAACCGGTAGCTCGGTAGCTCCTCAATACGGATGGAGAGCGACAAAACAGAAAGTAGCTGTCAAAGATGGATGATGCATCATTTAGACCCAAAACTGGAAAACCTTTCTATCAAGAATATGTAATAGGTAGAACGCTTGATGGAATTACTAGTACTAAACCACGCCCGTCAATATGAACGATGCTCACATCAGAAATAAACTTGGTTTCATCTCATCTCATCTCATCTCATGTCCCTAAAATTCAATGGATTAGACTTTAACAAGCAAAACTGTCCGTGCAATGCTCTGGGTTTACAACTCTAGTTACACACAATTACAACGATGTTTACAACTCTATTACCACATATATACAACCATATATATATAATCAGTATTTCTGTCAGAATTCTAGCGATTGAGGAGAGAACTAATAGCGCACAACTAGAGGACATGACATTTTAGCGATTGACATTTAAGACAGTTGTATTTTAAAATAAATGATCAGATACACATATAAAACTGTCTGAAATGGGTTGGAGTTTTACCTCAGTTCCGCCACAAAGAAGTTGGGATTCTCCATTGTCACCACCACTTTTCTCCCTGCTTTCCTTTGCCCAAAAATTGGAAAAAAAAAATTCAATTTTCGTGCCATTTACTCACTAAATAGCAAAAAAAAGTTCAAAACTTTGAGGATAAAAAAGAAAAGCATCTAAAACTCAAATCTGGAAACACAGAAATAAGCAAAACCCATTTGAGAACCCACCATAAAAAACCAAACTTTACCCAAAAAAAACTCAAAAAAGTAACGGCGTATTTGGTATCTTATTTGAAAATTTTCATTATTTCTCAAAACATTTCTTAAGAACATTTCTTGAAAATAATTTTCTTTAAGACTCGAAAACTTGTTTGGTGTGAAATTTAAAAAATTAAATTAGAAAACTTAAACTGAATAAAGAGATCCAAAAATAGGGGTCACATAAGAGGGAGAAAGAGGTGAAAGGAGGAAAGAAAGTAAGAAACGATTGGAGGAAAAAAAGAAGAAGAGAGAGGATCAAAGGAGATAAAGAGGAAGAGGAGAGAGAGAACCGAGAGAATGAAAAGATTGGAAGAAAGACCAAAAACAAAAAAAAAATGAGAAGAGAGAGAAGAAAAGAGAGAGTTAGGTTGGGAGTGAAAGGGGAGAAAGGAAAGAAAAAAAAGACTGAGTTTAAGTTTAAAAACTCTAAAAACTCACTTTTTGTGTTTTTAGTTTATCTTGAATTCATTTTTTGAAAACAGTCATACCAAACAAGTTTAAAGCCTAAAACTTGAAAATTATTTTTGAGTTTAAAAAGTTAGATTTAAGTAGAGTACCAAACAAGCCCTAAAAAACCCATTTGAAAGCTCATAACTTTACACAAAATGCAGCAAAGAAAAGACAAAAAAGAAAAAGTAAACCCATCAAATTCAACCCTTTAATTTAAACTCCAAAAAAAATTGCACACAACTCAATTGAATCATTAATCTTACTACAATATACTCTCAATTACGCGTTGTTAACCCTTGTGTTTTCAAATTTCTCCTGTATCTCTTTGTCGGTCTGCATTATGCGCAATGTACTCCCAGTTTCGCTTTGCTTTCTATGTCATTTCCGCTATGTACTCCTGATTTCGCTTTGCTTTCTCTATCATTTTTGCAATTGCCTCCTCCATCTCATAAATGATCTGTTTTGGAAAATTCCCCACCAAAAACTCAAACCACTCACCAAGCGTCATCTTCTCCAAGTCACAACTCACATTAACACCTGCACCACACCCACTTCAGTCGCCACCCTTAACACCATTCTGCTTCCATATTCACCATTTTCACCACTCCCACTTCCACTTCCACCCTTTTCACCCTTTCCACTTCCACAATCGCCCCTACACCGTGAGAATGGTAACCCGGATAAGTTGCGAAGTTTGTGTGAGTGACAATAATCCAACATATGTGAGAATCATAAAACATTTTCATTGATCACATTTTATAAACATCAATCATAAAATCAATCTTTATAAAATCATTAACACGTTGAAAATCCCGACGGAGTTGCATAGACATCCAATGACCTTTCTAAATCAAACCACATAGGTTATCAAATATCAGATTCATAAACACATTGAAAACTAGGGCTAGAGCGACACAATTAAGCCAATGCCTACATCTTCTAAGTTTCCATGTTCTAGACGGAATCCAAGGAAATCAACAAATCAACAAATCAACGAAGACAAGGGATGCAATTTCGGACCACTCAACAAAATCTAACAAGGACCGGGTTCTAGACGACTCAACCGAACCGAAGGGAAACGAGATTCTAGAGTACTCAACGAAATCTGAACAAGATATGATCCTGGACTACTCAACAGAATCGCGGAGTAAGAGGATTTTGGACCACTCAACAGAATCCATATGGAGCAGAGAACTAGACCACTCAACGGAACCCTAGTGGAACCTGGTTCTGGACCACTTAATGAAACCGAGTAGAATCCAAGGAACATAATTCAAAACAGCTCAATGAAACAAGACATGACACAAGTTCAATGTAACAGCTCCCCATGACAATGGGTTAATAGTACTCTACTAGCCCTCACGTTTCTCAAATCATTTCACATACGCATTTCTAATCACATTTCACAAACATTTCGAATATGAAAGTCAAGTCACATTTCATAATAGTAGATCGATGTCTAAATATAAAAGCAATTTAGTAGAAACACATTTATAAATCCATGCCATATCCACCAAGTATACTAGCATGGGGATTTTCAGGGTAATAACTATACCACATATATTAAAGTCACTCACCTAGAATCTGCACTAATGCACCCTCGACCAATGATCAAGCGCGCACGTATAATAGTTGACTAGAACAAATCACAAGTCCCGTCTCAGAATTCTATCAATAAAACACATAACTTTACATAGTACATGTCCTCTAGGACATTCTAGATGGATTCATAACACCATGACCAAAAGTTAACTGCCAGTCAAAGGTCAACGTAGGGTCAACAAACCTACATAACTTGATCCAGAAGATCTGCACATCGAATTTTTTATCCATGACTTCCAAAGGCTCTCATTATGATTCTAGAACAACATACTAAAATTTCGTGCTAATATGACTGTCGAATCTTCGCCAATCGCAAGTTTTAGTGGCGGCAACCTACGAAACTAGGTTCAAACAGTGGAATTTTTCTAAACGGATGTAAAAAAACGGAATCAAGGTTTTGAAATCAGCTGCAATTGCCATTTTAGATTCTTCGGCCTCGGGTTGGTGCCATGCGCTGTCGAGGGACAGCCATGCAACTCCATGAGTGGGCTTGGGTTCGCTGGAAAATTCCGTTAATAGTAACAAAATATTCAAGAATATACCTTAACGGCGTTGGGAATATTCCAAGGCTTAACGAAATATTCCTTCATCCCTTTCCTCAGCTCTGGTTACTGCACCGTGGCCATCTAAACCTGCCAGAATCTGCAGAAATTGGTCGGAATTCCAGAATTTTTTTTTAATTGTCATATCTTCTTCATTTTTCAACCAAAATTGACAATCTTTATATGGAAATGAATCTAGGGAAGAGGAGAACACATTCGTACTTATTTGGAAGCCAAAAGATGGCTAGAGATGGTCTGAATTTTGTCGAGAAAACTCGGCCTAGTTGGATCTCGTGATTTGTCGGTTTTTCCTTGATTTTTCACGAAACCAAAGCCATCACTGGGTTCGTGGGGACGAGATGAACACAATGGTGAGGTTTGTTGGTCGAGTTTGGTTGGAAAATTTTATGGTTAATGATGGTGTGACTCGACAAAGTGAGAAGGCGAGAGAGATGAAAGGAAATGAGAGGGAAACCGGAGGAAAAAAAAGAGGGGAAATGCTTCTAGATTTTCTGGAAGTGAGACCCACACAGGCACACAAAACAAGGCAAGTAAAGTGTGTCCAAATAAATGTAAAATTACTAAAATACCCTTGACGTTCCAAGCTTCATAGAATCTTCGTTATAACTCTAACTTACTTTCTGTTTGCTCCCATGTGCTTGTATCGATATGTACCATACAAAATGCCAAGAATTGAGGCAAAACACAAAAGGATCAAATACGCCCACATAGAACTTCGCGTCACCATCAGGGACATTTTCGTCCTTTTACTTATCAAAAAAAATTTACGCCGCAAATATAAGTCGTTGTAACAATTACGAAATATAGTATTTAAATAGTGAAATTCCTGAGATATGATTTCACATACTAAATAGAAATCTAGTAGTTTAACTAACTTTCATCCTAAAAATGTAGCATCAAGGAAGTTCAGCAGAGTGAAGTTAATGCCACAATTCAGAGATCACTCAAACATACGTAATTGAAATTGAAAGACTTGTCCGCAATTCAATTAATCAAATTTTTGTGTACTTTCGAATAGCCGAGATTTTTATATGTTTTCAATCAAAGTTCTTCTACATCACCTCATCATTCCTTTTTGACGTATTCCCAAGCACCCATTCACTGCAAACGCCAGACCACACAACGTAGGGAATATACCTTTTTTTTTAATTCTATTTTATTATCGTTATTTTATAAGGAAACAAGCTCCAACAAAAAACTTATGGGCAATAGAAGGAGCCCAAAAATATTACATATATATATTCATGTTTTATAATGTAAAATAAATTTATTAATAAAATAAATTGCACGGGTCCTAAGCACTAAGCTCTTTCCCGCTTCCCGACTTCCACCTAACGATTTTTTTTTTTTTGAGAAAGTACGATATTCATTGAATAGAGAAATACGTACATAAACGAGAATAGGATGCTAACAATGGGCCTCAATAAAAATATTACCGGGGCTTTCAACACGATCGAAGGAAAAAAGAGTGTCCCGCACCAATTAAATACGAAGACTATCCTCAATTAACAAATCATTATAACATCAGGAGGTTCTTCGAACTAAGAAAGTGGATGATCCATCGTAAGACTCCACCTTGCAAGACAATGTGCCACTTTATTCGACTCTCTAGGTCCGAAGGAAACCTTCCAATGCTCAAATCCCTGAAGAATCCGTCTTGTGTTTGCAAACAGGTGCCCCAGATGACCATGTAATGCCGAACCTGCATTATGAATAGCAGTAACAACCAATAAAGCACCACCTTCGAACTGGACCTGTTTCGTACTCCATTGCTGCACAAACATGCAGCGGCTTCAGCATGCATAACCGAGCCAATCCCGTACTCCCTGCACGCCAGTGCAACCATGAATCCCCCTGTGGCGTTTCGAACTACAACCTCAAAACCTCCTTATGCACCATTCTCCTCCCAAGCCGCATCGAAATTACACTTTATCCAACCAAAATCTGGGCGTTTCCATTTAAGATCATGAACCGATGCTGCAGGCATTTTAGCTACATTCCATTTCTTGAATTCTGATAGCCATGTTTGAGCTTTAAGTTGGACATCTATTGGAGAAATATCAACTCCATTCCATAACACATCATTGCGAACCTTCCATACACTCCACACTAACACGAGAATCAATTAAAAACTATCCAAAGTTACTTGTTTTGCCATGTTGGTGAACCACACACTGAAACCTTCTTCAATCTTATGAAATGTACGAATACCCAAAGGACTACCAAACCAAATAGCAGCTGAACGTGGGCACTGTAACAAAGCATGCTCAACTGTTTCGGCCTCTTTATTGCAAAAACCACAAATGTCCTCCGGAAGAGCTCGTCGAATCTTCAAATTCACCTTCGAAGGCAAAGCGTTCATACACCCACACCAGACACAAATTTTAACTTTCCCCGGGACCTTGTCACCCCACAAGGCTTTCCATAAAAATTTCATGTCTGCATTTGGTGTGGAACCAACTAGCTCCTCTCCACCCAGACCATGACAAGTACGTTCCACAAAATAAGCTCTCTTCGTTGTGAAATCACCCTTCGACTCTTTAGTCCAGATCATGGAATCCACCGGGCTAAACATACTCAACGGGATACTTAAAATCAGGCTCACTTCCTCCTCCATAAACTAGCTTTGGATAAGACTTGAATTCCACCGTAAACCACCGTTATCCACCATCAAGGATCGCACGGTAAGGGATGGGTGGACTCCAGCCGGTCTTGGACTTAAAACCTTAAAGAAATTCTCCCTTGGTAACTAGCTATCCCCCCCATATTTATGTACTTAACCCGTCACCAACCCTCCACCAAGCACCCCTCTGAATAATCATCCTTGAAGCCGCCACACTTCTCTAACAATGAGAAGAGTTTGAAGAAACATGAGCCTACAGAAATTCGGTGGAGGGGTAATATTTAGCTTTAAAAATGGGAGCTACCAAAGAGTTAGGAAATTGAATTAATCTCCACCCTTGCTTAGCCAGTAACGCCAAATTAAAAGCATATAAATCCTTGAACCCAAGACCACCCACACTCTTTGGTTTACACAATTTTTGCCACTTCATCCAATGATTATGACACTTTCCCGCTTCTCTACCCCACCAAAACTGAGCTACCATTTGATTAAGCTCATCACAAAAAGTTTTGGGTAACAAGAACGTCTGCATCGTATACAAAGGGATTGCTTGAGCTACTGATTTTATCAAAATTTCTTTACCCGCACTACTCAACAATAAGCCCCGCCATCCATTCAACTTCTTCCAAAGCCGGTCCTTAATATAGGTAAAGGTCGCTTTCTTAGACCGACCTACCAATACTGGGAGACCAAGGTACCTTTCATGATAATCCACCCTTTCCATTCCAAGGCAATCAGTAAGCAACTGCGCATCAAACACTGTAAGGTTGTTACTAAAAGCCACACTGCTTTTTGTAAGATTCACAGCCTGTCCAGACGCCTGTTCATAAGAGCATAACAACTCCTTTACCTGTATGCATTCCTGGAGAGAACTCTTAACAAATATAAAACTGTCATCCGCAAAAAGAAGATGATGAACACTAGGGGCCTCCTTACAAACCTCAATACCTTGAATACGACCTTTAGCTTCCCATGAATCAAACAATGCCGACAATCCCTCTGCACATAAAACGAACAAAAATGAAGACAACGGATCACCCTGACGTGTGCCACGTTTTGGTTGAACAAAACCCACCGTCTCCCCATTAAGCTTAAAAGAGTACGAAACTGTAGTAATACACATCATGATCCAATGAATCCATTCCTCTGCAAATCCTAGCCTCTGTAACATTTGCTCCAAAAAACTCCACTCAATACGATTATAGGCTTTGTTGATAGCCAATTTCAAAGCCATCACCCCGTTCCACCCATTATTCTTCCTATGCATATAATGAGCAATCTCTGAAGCTACCAAACAATTATCATAAATTAAACTACCAGGTATAAAGGCACTTTGCGAAGGCGAAACAACTTCCAGCAAGATGATTTTCATTATGTTAGTGAGGACCTTTGAACAAATCTTGTAAATCACATTGCATAGGCTCATCGGACGGAGATGAGACATTGAAGTGTGATCACTTTTCTTCGGGATCAACATAACATGCGTATAATTAATTTTCCGGAGCATATTCCCGGATGATAAAAGATACCTAACCCCATCACAAACATCATTGTTGACTACCTCCCAATGCCTTTGATAAAACCCAGGTGACATCCCATCAGGGCTTGGCGCCTTAGATGGATGCATTTGGAAAAGGGCCTCCTTAATTTCATCGTTAGAAATCGGCCTAAGAAGTTCTTGATTCATTTCTGCCGACATCTTAGGCTTAACTACAGCCAAAATATCCGATGCATTCGTTTCCCCTGAAGAATCAAATAACTTTGTAAAGTAGTCAACAATAATCCTCTCCATGCCATTCTTATCGTCATGCCAAACCCCCTCCTCATCGAACAACCCATGTAACTCATTTCTCCTTCGTCTGCGATTTGCCTTCTAATGGAAATACCTAGTATTTTGGTCCTCAAGCTGTAACCAATTTTCCTTTGACTGCTGACACCAAAAAGCTTATTCCTGTGCTAAGAGAAAATGTAACCTGGTATATAGTTCATGTCGTTGAGCGGTGGTTGTCTCTGTGAATGGCTGCCCAAATGAAGAGTTCAACTTATCTTCCATTTCGGTAATCTCTCCAGGAATAGTACGCTTTGTAGTATTCGCCCAGTTAGTTAACTGAATCCTTGTTGCTTTAATTTTTTTCGTTACACGGAACATAAGTGAACCTTAGAACTCCATCTACAACCCCAGCTTAACCGCATCCCCACAACCATCCTTTACCGCCCATCTGTCTTCATATCGAAACGTTTTTTTAAACCTGACTCTTTTCAGATGGGTGACTTTGTAGCAAGAAAACAAATCCACCCAACTTTGCGTTGCTAACACCCTATCCAACCGAACTTTAATACCTCCGCACTTGGTAGTAACCTAAGTGAATTTATGCCCTACAAACCCCAAATCATTAAGTTGGCAACTAGACAGTGCGTGTCGAAAGCCCTCCATTTGGCGTTCACTCCGCAAATCACCCCCTTATTGCTCCTCCGCACGCAAAACCTCATTAAAATCCCCCATGCAACACCACGGCAAGCTAGAATTATCCATCAGTCTCTGAAGTAGACTTTATGATTTGTGTGTGTCTATCTCAGCCAAATACCCATAAAAGAAAGTAAATCTCCAATGATAGTCGTCTCCAACCCCTCCCACCTCAAAAATCAATATGGTTAGAAGAGTAAGACCGTAACGAAAGATTCGTATTGGACTTCCACATGGCACACAAACCTCCTGATCTTCCTAAACTCGGAACTGTAAACATAACATTGAACTTTAACTGTGATTTTAACCTTTCCATATACTCCTTGGAGCTTTTAGTTTCGCACAAAAAAATCTCCATGAGATCTTGAAAGAGAACGAGTCTCTTAAGTGCCCGAATTGTCCGGAGGTTCCCAAGCCCCTGGCAATTCCAGCCGATGCAACTCATAAGGCTCGGTGGGGCTGAACTCCGTCAACCTCTGCCGCTGTAGCATTAAAAAATCCCAAAACAGCACGTCGCTTCAACCCCGGTAACTCCCCCAACTTCTCTATCCCCCGCGAGGCTCTCTTACCAAGCTCTGGTAGGACAAACACTTTCTGTTGTGGCATCCTATTTCTTTTCCTTCGAACACTACTGCCTCGTAAAAAATAACCATGCTCACCCCGCAACCCAAATGTAAAGGGTGCAAGAGTAAAAGAATCAGAACCCATAGAAGGGGAAAAAAAATCCCTTCACCAGCACTGCCATCGGCACTCACCCTCATTCCATACCCATCACCCGAGAGCATCAGCTCCAAACCCCCAGAAATAACCTCCAAGGCAGATGGCCCTGTCAACACAGTCCCCACCTGCTGTGAAATCTCCGTACCAAACAACAAGAAAGACTTTGATGTATTAATCTCCATATCACCAACTGGGCAGTCAGTAGCTTCCTTAAGAGCAACTCCAGCGTTGGAGCCCTCCCCCTGGCAATACACTATTCAATCCACCTAATGAGCAGTAACTGCCCTTAATAAACAGTAAGTAGCCCTGGCAATAGAATTTGCATCTCCACCGTTACACTTCAATAGCCCTGGTAATAGGCAATAAAATATTAGTATTTTTTTTATTTATAAAATAATACAAAATAATTTTAATTGTAATATCGGATAAGATTTTTAATCGTTCTCGTTGCGCCACATGTCATTATCCGAAGTATTATTAAATAATACAAAATAATACAATTATTGGTGATGGATACATATATAATGAAAATAAGTAACTAGCAAATATATACATATATATATATATATATATATATATATATATATAAGTAACAAATATAATGAAAATAAGTAAGAAGGCTTCAAGTTTAGTAAATAGTGAAAATAAGTAACTAGCAAATATATACATATATATATAAGTAACAAATATAATGAAAATAAGTAAGAAGGCTTCAAGTTTAGTAAATAATGAAAATAAGTAACTAGCAAATATATATATATATATATATATATATGTCATGTTAATCATAACATGGGGCTAGAGTTCCAAGTTTAGTAAATAAATAATACAAACAAACAAATAAATAAATAATACAAACAACATAATTATAATGTAACAAATAAGTAACAATAAATAATAAATTTTGTACGTAACAAATAAATAATACAAACAAATAATTATAATGTAAGTATGTAACAAATAAATAATACAAACAAATAATTATAATGTAAATTTGGGTAAATTTGGGCACCAGTGGTCATTTTGTTGAAAAAAAATGGATTCAAACTTTGAGACAAAGAAAGGAATGTGATTGAAAGTAGTTGAGAAAATATGAAATTGTTGTGTAAGGTAAATGATAATGAGAAGGTATTTATGGAAAAGTAAAAACAATTTTTTTTTACAATTTTTTTCAGATTTTTCAGATATTTTTTTGAATTTTTTTGAATTTTTTACAATTTTTTTTTAAATTTTTATTCAATTAATTAATCTCTGCCGTTGGATATAAAAAAATTTGAATTCCAACACTCCAGATTGTGCCACGTGTCACAACGGTAACTTTTCAGATTTTTAAAACTATTTTTTCATTTATTTTTTAATTTATAAAGAATTTTAATATCCACCGTTGATCTCAGATCGAACGGTGGATATTAAATCTGACTTTTTTTTTTTTTTTTACCGTTGAGATCTAACGGTCCACATTAAGTGACCGTTAAGATCTAACGCACCGTGGGAAGCCACGTGGCTTCCCAACGGTAACTGACACTTGCTTTTTTAAATTTTTTTTGTGTCGGCGACGCGCCCTCACGCGCGGGTGGGGTGCACGCGCCTAACACAAAAAAAATTAAATAATGCGTTGACGCCACCCTGGCGTCAGCCTTGCGTCACCTCCACCTCGGGCTCAAGGCCTGGTAATCCCTCACAGGCCTGGCCCTCGGGCCTCCCCTTGCCTTCGGCCTCCCCCACGCTGGAGCGACGCCACCGGCCCTCGGGCCATTGTTTTGGACCCCTTCCCCCGAGCAAAACCCCACGCTGGGGATGCTCTAATAGGTCCCAGTACATCCTGCGGCATACAAGGAACAAGTGCCCTATCATCCACACAACCCTGGTCATCATGGATGATGTTCAGATCAAGTAGCAAAGGTCAAGTTGGACCCCTCTCCCGGTCATCCCACTCCTCCTCCTGCGATACCGACATCACCCAGCCTCCTAGAGAATCAAGCCCAAACCTTCTCCTTGCAGGTCGAAAATAGTCTTTCTCTAATACGTCATTTTGGAACCACCTACCATTAGGTTTAGCTCTATCATCTACCTGTGTACCGGTAAAGCGTTCACAATGATCTTCCACGTGGTCCATCATACCGCATAGGAAACAGGTTAACGGTAATTTCTCGTACCGAGTATTGATATTCAATAACTTGCCTTCCAGTTGTACTGTTAAAAACCTTCGTAATCACATCCATTCGCACCCTAACCCACAAAATACTTCCAAACTGCTCCTCCTTTCTACTTTGATCCGTAACCACATATTCCCCCAACAGGTTTCCTAAGAACTTTCCCATTGGACGTGTCATATAACAAAGAGGAAGACCCTTAAATTGGATCCAAAATTCTTGGAAAAACAGTGGAACCCTAGCAGGGAACGCCAAATTGTCCACCTCGCCAAGAACCAATAGATACTGCTTGTTATATAGCCATGGTCCCCTCGTAAAATCGTAGTACACTCATGTATGGAATTAAACCCAAAAGCAAACCGATTATCTTCCAAATCAGTCACCACCACGTTCACTTTTGGGCGCCATAAGTTTCTCATCTGTCTCTTGAATCTTTCTTTGTTCACTGGTTTAACTGAAAGAACCCTTCCCACTAAAAACACGCGGGACGACTTAAAAGCCAAAGCCTCCCTCCTATGCACCACCACGACTTCCTTCTTTTCCTTTGTAATAGCAAACCTTGCTGCGAACCTGGTCGCCATGTCCTCCATTGACAACAAACCTAGCACAACCCAATCCCAAATTCGAGCGCACGCTTGTAAACAAAGCACAGAGAACCACATAAGACTTCCCCACACCATGAATCAAATAAAACTGTCGAGTCTCAAGTCCCCACCCCCAACACTGCTATGCAGTAAATAGCAAGCCTTTAAACCCTAGCCTTTACGAAAGTTCGCCGCACTGCTGGATTAGAGTTCCGCTGAAACAACCGTCCCAAGCTCGAAAAAACAACCCTTCGACCGCTGCCTAAACGAGATTAGCAGCCAGATTACCACGAAATCCTCGATTTCCAGTAGCCGCCGATCGCCCTCCTAGGGTTCGCGAGAAACCTAGAGAGCCTTGGTATGACTAATTAGATGATACCACCTAAGGATTTTTAGAACATTAGGTCATTAATAAGTATAGAATGCGAGATAATGGAAATGATAACCACTCTTTATCTTTTCCTACACATTCTGATTTAATTCATTACTTGTTTACATAGACTAGGCTCATTTTACATTCAGACTATTCTGTCATACAAGACTAGGCTCTAGCACATGTAGAAGGAATGGTTGTGCTATATTTAGTACCCATGCCTAAATTCACCACACCAAAAATATAGTTTATAAACGAATAGTGTAGGGCTATAATTTTTCATCTCCAGTGGTGCAGAAGCTATATTTTTCATCTCTCTTTAAACTCAAGTTTACTATCTAAATTACCATTATAAACTTAATTTTTTTTCAAAATGTAAATTTATCTTTACACCCATGTCCCTGTAATTTTATTTGAATAAGCATAAAGCACTATGACGTGCTTTCAGTAATGTAATACAACTGTACGCCGTAGTTGATGCAGTACAACACTATGGCGTGTAGAAATTAATATAATTTCTTGAGATGATGTGCCCCATTTCTGGAGCTACGTCAATATATGCATGGCGTTTCCTATGGCTGCTTTTGCTGATTTGTTTGTTCTTTGGTGTTTGTGTGATATGTGAACTTATTGAGAAAATAAGCTAATAATTTATGAAATTTGATAATTTGTCGTCCAGAGCAAGATAGACGCATTTATCAAATATTTTCGATAGTCGTCCAAAGGCTGCTTTGCTGCTTTGCTGCATTTTTGTCCAAATTGTCAAATATTCTCAACTTATCTAACTATCTATTAGAAACCCATCTTCTAAACTTTTAACATTGATGGTCGTGAATTGAAACTTAAAAACTCATCTTCTCAATTCTAAAAGAAATTAAAATCAAATGAAAAAAATTTGCATAAACTAATTCATGCCTTAGTTGAAGGATTCAAAACTTAAAATCATCATCCATCGATAAAAAAAAAAAAATTAAAAAAAATTAAAAAAATAAAAAATTAAAAAAAACTTGTTTTTCTCTATTGAACTCTTAGGGTTTTAGCCAAAATAAATGTAGCATAAACATTGCATGATGTCAAGATTTAATTATTTATTTTTTTTAAATATTAGAATTTAATTTTTCGGTATGGGTTTATGGATAAATTTTAGTTTTATTTTAGTTTTATTTTGTACTTGATAGTAATTATGTAATACAGTAAAAGAAACAATCCATACTTAAAGTGTCACGCCCCAATCCTGACATACATCCCAGATCGACATGCGACGTCACCAAATACTCGTATATCTAACATACCCATATTCGGAATATGGCAAATTACAACTCAAGAATCAAAACTCACAGTAATTTTTTTGTATACTTTATGGCTGCATCTAACCTCCTCGTTAGACTGCCTACGTACCCTCATAAGGGATCAAGCTATTCATAGTTCACCATTGCTATAACTCAACATATAACACAGTCTGTTTAAAGCCAAAATGCATAACATTCCTCAATCAAACATTTGGACTTGACAAGCATGAATTATTCGATTCAAACTACATAACAACCCGTAAGACAGTCAAGGTTTCTATTTCATCCATCATATAAATCATTATGTTTCAACATAAAATTGCTATTCATATCATGTAATATATCAAAGAATCAACAAAGCACAATAGTATCCTCTAGTCACATTGATCACAGATCTAATCATTTTAATAACAATCATATTCAACATCCTTCCACGATCATCTCAAGTAACCCATTCCATGATATCAAGGAGGCACGATATTAACATTTAATTATGTTAATCAGCCAATCAAATCACATCTCAATGCTCATAATTAATAAAGGACTTCTATATAATTCCCTGCCTGGATTTCAAGTAATAACTTGATAATTCTAATTTATATTCACAAGATTTATTGTGGGTAATTCTCATTCACTAGAATCCAGGGTACAAGTCTAACTTATGGAAATGAACAAGAGTAGGGATTCCGGACCACTCAACGGAATCCAAAACTATCAATCAGTTTCTCGCATGTAAAATTAGTGTCATAGATCACAATCTATAAACATCAAATATAGAATCATGCTTTATGAAATCATAATCAAGTCACTGACAACTTCGAAGGAGTCACCCAGACATCCAACGACTTTTCTAATTCAAAGCACAAGATTCTCAAAATCCATCGTTCATATGTACATTAAAAACTAGGGCTAGAGGGACGCAGTTCGGCCGAAGCCTACATCTTTGAAGCTATCTCAATCCAAACTCAATGAAACCCAAGGTGGATACAATCCCGGACCATCACTCAATGAAATTGGGGAGTAGGAGGGATTCCGGACCATCACTCAACGAAATCGCGGAGTAGGAGGGATTCCAGACCATCTCTCAACGGAATCCGAGTGGATATGATTCCAGACCATCACTCAACGGAATCGCGGAGGGCCAACAACCATATATACAACGGCTCAAAGAAATGAGACAAGCACAAGTTACTTAATTTACAAAAGTTCAACCAAGGGAAATAAGGCACAAATACTAAATTTAGAACGAATCAACAAACGGGAGATAAAACCATATCGAAGCAACAAATCCTCATCACCACGGGTTAACGGTCTACCACTAGTCCTCACATTTCATTACAACATGCCAAGTAAACCAATCAAACCATATTTCAATATATACATGTCAAATCTCATTGCATAAACTTAAATCAATGTCTCAGTATTGGAAATAACAATTCAATAGAAACATATTCATAAAACCAAATCATATCCACATAGGATAATAATTATGAAAATAGAATAATCACCAATATCACTTATATTAAAGTCACTCACAGAAATGATAAACCTATATCAAATCAAACCATCTACTATGTAACATTGCAAAACTAGAAATAACCAAATGTTGTGCACGGAGTTTGTCTTCATAAATGGTAAAATGCCACCTATTGGTAATCACAAATCTTGTTCCTTTGTGGAACAATATTTATCATGATATGAGTAATGATCCATCGGAGCTATCACTGAGATGTGAAACCATGCCAACTACACAACATTTTTCTTAAACATAAATGTTTGGACTTCATTAATAGCAACTAGATCATAAAAAAAAAATCCATATTATTTGTAGCACATTCTTGCATGGCAATTATAGGAAAGCAAGACAACCTTGGAAGGAGCATGAGAATAAAACTTGATCCCACTTTTAATCCCACATGACTTGTAGAATAGCTAGCTAACGTACCACTGTTGAAGGCATCTGGAAAACATAATCAAGACCAATATACATCTTTGAGGGTTGGAATGTAGAAGTATAGTTAAACTAAAGCTGTAAGGGACTTTCAAGCATGCACTAATGTACTATTAGATTACCACATAACACAAGTATTTACAGCTCGGTGCAAAGAATGTAGAGAAGTTATTTGACGAGGTCTTACTCCAAGGAGATAATATCAATAACCACTTCCCAATAGTGTAAAAGAGTTAATTCAATACTACCATATGTGCATCATCATGGTGCAAAGACTGTAGCTCATGTCTCACAAATTCTATAATCTACAGAGACATTGTGATCTGGTGACAACTAAATAGAGAGCACCTCCCTTGTTGCTTCACTAATCTCCCCATGACAGCACAATAATCAACCAAATGTATGTTCTCACAGTAAATTAATAATCCTAATTCTGCAATATATAGTATCTCAAGAAATACGCTTTCCAATCTTTAATTATGGGAATTCTAGTTCTTTAATTCAAAAACTACCTCTCATCCATACTGAAGCATGCCAATTTGAAATAACAAAACTCATTGAAAAAAAATCAAAATAACCGAACCAAAGCAATCCAAATCCAATGACAAGAAACCAAAGTGGAAAACCTTATCCCAATAATTTGAACTCGGAAAGCTAGAAACTATAGATACCATGCTGCTGAAACTGGATCAAGAACTCGTTTGGTTTCTCTTTGAAACCAAAAACCCAAGGCTAAGACTTGATAAATGATGGGGGTATCACTATCATTATCAGTGAACAAAACAAAGCAAATCGAAAATGATAGTGGTTGGAGAAGTTGAGCACGATATTGTTCGCTTTAGGCCCCGACCACATTCTCATGGTTTTGTTTCTGGGAACTCATGAGCAACTTCCCAATGGGTCACACATCCTGGGAATGCTTTCGCCCGAACTCGCTTAACTTCGGAGTTCCGATGGAACCCGAAGCCAGTGAGTTCCCAAAAGGCCTCGTGCTAGGTAGAGATGAGAATATACATATAAGGCTTACAAGATCCACTCCTTTGGGTGATGTGGGATGCTACAGAGTGGACCTGAAAATAAAGTTTTAATAAAAACCTTTTGAAAGCATTATAACCCCTCGCCGTAAAACCTGTATAATTTCCAGAAAATAATACCACGTAGGTACGAAAAATGAATGCACAGGTGCAGTCAAAACAAAAGCATGCCATGCCACACTATCTTAGTAATAATAAATGTAAGCCAGGTGTGAGATTAGTCTAAACTAACATGCCAGTCAGAGTCACCTTAATGTGACCTGTACGACTGGATCTATTGCTCCTCAGTCTATGCTAGCACACGAGTCGGAGTCACCTAGTGTGACCTGTACGACAGGCTGGGTGTAAATATGTCCGCTTTAGTGCTACAATCATGTGAAAGCTAGCGTTATGCGAGAGTGTCGGAGTCGCCTAACACAATCTGTACGACAGGCTAGCACCTAACTTGGATCCAAGGTGAGTGTGCGGTGCGGGAGGTAAACAATCACGCGAAGGCTGTGCCCTGGTCTGGGGCGGGAGCACTAACACCGGGGTGCAGCAATGATGAGCTCTAAATGAATATATGCATGCTCATATAATTCAACCATTTCAATCACATAATAACTCACCTAAACTTACCTGTGCCTACGTAGGATCATTTGACATAACCACAAATCTCATCACAATGCAATATTTAAATATAACACATTTAAATCATGGCATGCTATGCATAATCAATTTAAAACATTTTCTAGAAAATCGTAAGGTGTGTGTGTCTGTGTGTGTATATATATACACACACACACACACACACACACTATAAAAAGGAAAAAGACCCACTCACTTGAGGTCCGGGCTACAACTCCCTAGCACGAATATCGAGGCGTCACTAACAATCAGCGCCTAGAACAATTATCAAATCACGTCTCAGAGTTCTTATCAATAGAACATGTAAATTACATGTCCTATTCAGGAAGATCCGTATGTCTGATTCTCAATCTGTAAGTTTCTAATATCCTCAAATATTACGTACTATAACGTATCAAAGTTTGGTGACGATCCAACAGTTGGATCATTGATTGCTATAATAATCAAGCAGCAGACCTTAATGGAACTAGGTTCAAACGATGGAAATTCGTCAATCGGACTTCACGTACGGAATTGGAGAATCAAATTTATCCTAGGAAGATCAGGGGATGCCTCAGCCCACGTGCCGCCGTACACGGCAGTCGACCGCCTCGACTTGCCAAAAAAATCAACTATTTCTATAAAGTCTCAAACTTCACAGAAATAAAGATCTCAGTGAGTAGAACAAGTTTTATACCTGTGGCCAAGTCCAATTTGGCTGGAAAAAGCCTCAAATCGCCATAAACTCGTCGGGAACCTAGAATTTGGTTGTTTCCTCATTCGTCCTCAAATCGACTCCAACGCTCCAACCAATGATTAGGCATTGTTCCTGAGCTCAAGGGAATTACATTGGTGGTGGCAATTGAGAGGAATTATTTCATAAATGGTGGTTCAAAGCCGAGACCCACCCTGACCCGACGGTAGGTTTTCTCACCACATCGGGGCTAAAATTCGTCGGGTTTGGTTAGAATTAGGTGATGGGGTGTTGTGGTGAGGTTTGGTGGCAATAGAAGGTTGAAGAAGGCCGAATAATTGGACGGAAAACCATCGGAAAACTCCAAGGAAGTCGGGTCATCGCGCGAGTCAAGGAGAACCCAATCAATTCCCTCCATCTCCTTTTCCTTCCTTTCCCTTCTTGGTCTCTCTTCCTATTGGTCACTCACTTCTCTTTCTTCTTCAGATTGGGCAGCGCCCATCCTCATTCCTTTCAATTTCTTCCATCTCCACCGCCCAACTTTTCTTCCCTTTAATCTGGGCCACACACGTGGCTTTCTAGATTTTGCTCCAAAAATCTGGAGCATTCCAGAAAATAATAAATTTACAATTTTTCCCTCACTTCATTTGTTAATAACTCTTTCTTTATAACTCCAAATTACGTTCCATTTGCGCCCACACGTTCGTAGCGATGAGTACTACAAGGATACACCAAGAAAATGAACCTTACATTACATGACATGACAGTCAACAAAAGTCAACGTCTTTGCCTCGAAGGGCATTTTCGTAAATTCACATTTAAAAATTATAAAGACTATAATTTTTTGGAACGGGTCATTACAATCTACTCCTCTTAAGAAAATTTCGTCCCTAAAATTTAAAATAACTTGCTAAATGTAAGATACTCGAAAATAGGGAGAAAAGATGTATATAAATACATACACAAGGAAGAAATCGAGTTAGAGCGGTTGCATAAAAGAGAATGTCATTCCGTCGTGATCGGATTGCAATTATTCCTCTTTCATTCCTCCAAGCTCATACCTTTTTCCTTCCTCGATAATATAGTAGTATAATACCCGTATAAACCGTATGGTTGAAAACACCAATTATTACATAAAACATAAGGAAAAATATATAGATATAATAAAATATCAAAAATAGATATATATATATATATGTATATTTATATAAAAATGTATGATTCAAGTACTTGTATTGATTTTAAAACCAAGAGTGGAAATAATTCACCCAAAATTTGTAATGGCAGAAATACCCCTATAAATAAAATAACATAGTAGAAAAATATTTGCACGAAAAATCAAAACCCAAAATGAAAATGGACCTATCCAAACATTCGTCATGTCAAGAACTTCGAGAATGAGTCCGAACCATAGCTAACTAGTAAGTGTTGCCGTAGATGAGCCGTCTTGCCCACTTGATTAGTGAACTTAACAATTAAGCCATCGATATTACAGTCTACAGCCTGTAATGCCGATAACTCATCCTTGTCTCAATAAGCCAGTGAGAAGTTCCCGAGGATGCCAAAATATTGTTTTGCTCCTCATGTGCGAATATGCCTAGATCGTCTAATTCTTGCCTCGATCGCGATACCATACTATCCTAGAGCGCACTAAACCAACTACTAGAAGTGTTTCAATGTCCACGTTCCCACAACAATAAGACCCTGGAGTGAAGCAGTGGAAATATATGTAGAGACAAACACATATTGCGAAAAGCTTCCTTCATGACTAATCACTAGAGTTACTCTCCAAATCGAAGGGTATAAGATCTGGAAGCTTAAAGTAGAGAAACTACATCTCTGATTATATTCTTCGAATGACAGTTGCAGTTTCGAGCCACATTTGAAAATTAACACCACAATTGCCAAGCTCATAAGCTACGTTCATACTTTCACCAATACCATGCTGAAATACTGCTCAATCCTCAAAGCCGCTTGGAATTTTTTTTTTTGGTAAGTTTGGTAATTTGTAAGAAGATTATACTCTAATGGTTCCTATTAGCATCTATATGAAACTAGCGCACGCATCCGCTGAGTCGACCTATCGTGAATTCCTCACTGATTGAGCTAGAAACCATGTCGAGAAGGCTAAAAGAACACTCAAGAATTTGAGAGTCAAAACAAGTTCATCAAATTTAAAGTTCAAGATATCTAGATTGATTGCCTGTCATCACACTACAAAAACAACTTCTGAAATATTCAATCACCAACGGTAACAATCTATTCAACGAAGTATTTGGCGGGTGATTGAAGAATTAATGATCACAACTAGATTTCAATATCTGAGCAATTCTTCTGAACAATCTACCTATCTTTGGAACAATACTAACTGCAGTAGAGTAGACACGTACCCAAAGTTGACTAAAATGTCTTTCCAGCACAAATGGGTGAATATGGAGTCATAGTCAGAAAAGATGATGATCGAAATGCCAGAAAATCCGATAAATTTAAGAATGGGTAATTTTACCAAGTGGTCTAAAATGTAGTCCCTCTGGACCAATGAAAAATGGGTTGACTTGTCAAATCGATCTATAAACATCAAAACATCATCATAATCTCCACATGTACAAGATACCTCGTACCGGGAGCTTATGGTGATATTTCCCATTTGCATTTGGATAGAAAAAGTGATTATAACCATTCAAACGATTTCTTGATGGGTTAGACGTAACGTCATATCGATACTCGTGAACTTCAACTGGAATGGGATAAGGAAGACTGAAAATGTTTAGGGGTAGAAACAACTCTTACTACGATGCTTAATAATTACATTTTCACAACTGAGATGATCCACGATAGTGCAATCATAGACGTTGATTTAGTTCTTCCAATGCTGTTGTCAGAAACTTAGCTTTTTCCAAAAGTAAGTGAAATTGGGAAGTTCTAAGGTTAATAAAGATTTTGGACATATTTCTCCATAGAGAAGTACCATTCAGTTTTCAAACGAAAATGACAACTGTTGACTCTAGGTCATATATATGATGGTTCATTTTGAACGGTTCTACCGTTAGGAAATTTAAGTGATACTCCATTATATTGCCTCTACACAGTTGAAATATCCGAGGAACACGTCATCATGGATTTCGAAAATGATCAACCTCATCAAAAAGTGTAAAGGGATGGTGAGGTGAGAACAACAGTTCGGTTGTCAGAAACTTTATCCATAATCAACACCCCAAGCTTAACTAACTTTCCTTGGCCAATAAGTGAGGAAAAACACTATAGCCGAAAATCGCTAACCAATTGTTGATAAACTCGACAAGACTAAGGACATCTCAAATCTCACAACACTTTGTGAGAATTTCAACCTTCTTCCTCTAAACTCTTTTTGGAAAAAGGAAAGAATATCGTCTGTGAAGATCATGTCTCCTGAGATAAGTACCAATGTAAACAAAACTAATGTTTGAGAAATTTGGTCTCACTGCCGAAGTAGATGAGAAAGTTGTTGAAAAGACTACTACGAAGTCGTCGTGTTATGGAAGAAAACTCGAGTTACAAAGGGTGGGTCAGTTAGATCATTAGCTCGAAATAGAGGATAACCATTTTTAGTCGTCACCCGAGGAAGTTGCTAAAATCTAGGTATGATCCTAAGGTTCGAAGTTCCCTAACTAAGGGGCTTGGTTGAATAAATTCCTAAACGGTAAACTTTAGTAACTAAGTTCTTCCAAACGATATGAGTTGCTCGAAAAGACACAAGGAAACTAGTGTAGTATGAGAAAGTGGATTGATGATAATATCTCAGATAAGACTTTGGAATATGACGCCTAAACGTACGTCCTTAAAACGTACCATAATACTTCCTCTCACTACGCGACATGCTAATAGGTCTTCACTGCTTTCTCGATACTTAATTCACTCTAACAGTAAGAAATTAACTCGTACTTCGATTTTACGGTCTGCTTGTGGAAGTGATCAAAAATGTGGCTAGTCGAAGAGGTTATGTTTATCTAGATATGTGATAAGGTAAAAACAACTATGAGTTTATTGTCCTAATACAAAACTTGCTCCTAACTTTTCGAGATTTAATTTCTTCAGCTTCAGCAATCATTATTAATCAGTCTATTAGTTGCGCGCTAATTAACGAATTTATGACATTTTGATATTATTCGTTACCCTGAAACTGTGAACCGACATTCTAGTATAAAGGTATCACGCCTATATACCAGCACCTATGTCCGGTATCAGAAATCATGCCGCTTGAATACTAGTTGACAGTTCCTAGATATCGGACAATATCGTTAATTAGTAGCGCCATCATAGGCTGATTACAGACTAGAGCTCGCTGGATGGGTAGTTTTTGGACGACTGATAAGGAACTGGTCCTGTGAGGGGGTTCCATAATTCTAGGGGAAATACTCACTAGTTCGAAGATTTTATACTAATCATAGGTATAACAACTCGTACTTCAATGCGTATTCTCATCAAAATGATGAGTACATCACCAAAAGAAATTTGGAAACTCTTATTGGTTAAGATGTCCTAAAGCTGGAAAGAAGAATTTACTAATAATCTACTTTAAAACTGGCTTAAATGGAAGTTGATCTTTCTCCTGAAGATCTGAAATGATAACTAGAGTGTTCAAGAAGATTATTATTATCTGGGACCAAAAATGACTGTCCCCCTGATGTTTCTTTCGTCGAGTGCTACCACTTAACACCAGGTTGTCGCTCAAGACAATTTTGGAATCTTGACGAAGTAAACTTCGTAGGAATCCTAATAAATGGTATGCTAACAGGTACTGCCAAGGAATCAAAATTAGTTTTGGTTTCCTATCTCAAAAAGGTTGATAATGATAATGTGAAAATAATGATGAGATTGATTTATAGTTTCCTGGTGATACACCGTTATCGATACATTAGCCCTGCTTTAGGGCCAACAACTTGTCTCAAATCTACATCTTTCCTTGGTAGAGAAGTTCTTTGCTTTAAGTCTAAAAGCGTTCGCCAAAGTGACCTTCTAAAATGTCGACAAGTCGACAAAACTGCCCAAAACTTAGGAAAAGCTAACATATTTTTCGTATTTGATGAGGTGGCAATATTCGAACATTAGGCTCAAGAACCGAGAATGCTTACATGACGCGTGTGATGAACGCAATACTGCCCAACTTATGCTCTGATACCAAAACTGACACACCCCGACTCGGAATGTCCACTAGGACTCCAAATCAAGCTGTGTTGGCTGTCACTTATAAGGTGACGAAGCCATAAAGTGTAGTGATGTGGAATATGTGAATAAATTTAAACCTAAAAGTGCCTAAATACAAGAGTGCGCGGTGAGCAGGTATGAACCCATTTCACACGTGATGACAGAGCACAAGTACAGTACAATAAAGTAGGATGAGAATTATACCATCCATGGTAATCGTCTACACCAAGATTTGCCAATAATCCTCGTCAGTACGAAAACTCTGCTACTAGAACCTAGAAGGGCAAAAAACAAGGGTGAGTAGGCCTGAAAATAAAGTTTTAATAAAAACCTTTTGAAAGTATTATAACCCCTCACCGTAAAACCCGTATAGTTTCCAGAAAATAATACTACGTAGGTACGAAAAATGAATGCACAGGTGCAGTAAAAACAAAAGCATGCCATGCCACACTATCTCAGCAATAATAAATGTAAGCCAGGTAAACTAACTTGCCAGTAGGAGTCACCTTAATGTGACCTATATGGCTGGACCTATTGCTCATCAGTCTATGCTAGCACACAAGTCAGAGTCACCAAGTGTGACCTGTACGACAGGCTGGGTGTAAATATGTCTACTCTAGTGCTACGATCACATGAAAGTTAGCGCTATGCGTGGGTCACCTACGAGTCGAAGTTGCCTAATGCGACCTGTATGACACATTCCTCACAGTAAGGAATAGCGATGACCTATGAGTCGGAGTCACCTATTACGATGACCTAGTAAGGAATAACGATGAAAGTCCCTCGCAGAAAAGTTTACGCAACGAAATTGGTACTTGCAACGAGGAAAAACTTCCTCATAAAATAATTATTTTGTTGTTGTGAGATGTGTGGTGATGCTTTAATTGAGTTGAGTGGCGTATCCTGAATTCTAATTTCGAAAGATTCAATTATAAAAACATCCAAGCCTTTTTAGATGGAATTCATGCGAAAAAATTTTCAATTTTTCTAAGTGAGGCATTTTGTGGAGGATTTCGTGTGCCTGCAGTCATCTGTCAAGCCATGTTGCGTGCATGTAATCATCTGCAGTTAACTTCTAAAGGAGCATGTCGACATATGCTGACAACTTTCGAGCAACCTTATCGACAGATCAAAACCGATATCTTTCAACAACAAATTTACCTCATTTCGATTCATAAATAATTACCACAAGAATGCAAAAAATCAACTAAGTAAGACCAGTATTGGGTTTTTTCAGACCTAGAAATAGTTGTTATTTCATTATTTTTCAATTCTAGACGGCCAATATTGAGTTTTTTAAGATCCAAGAATCGTGAGTTTTTTTCATTACTTTTCAATTCTAGAAATCATATGTCCTCTAAATTGTTCTTTTGCTCTTTTTATGTACTTGATTAAGTTCAAGAAATAGTGTTTGTTTGTGGATTTGAAAACAAACCACAACCACAAATAAAGTACCACCAGTAAGCACAAAATCAACAAAGTATACCTACTACTGGCTTTCTTTAGATCTAGAAATAGTTTTTTCGTTCAAAGTATTATGCCCTAAGTGTGTTTTTGTGCACTTTGATAACTATTGAGTATGTTTTTGTGTACTATTCGATGACTATTTGGCTTTGTTCATATCCATAAATACTGTGTTTTCCATTATTTTTTCATTTGTAGAAATAGTGTGTTTTAAAAATTGTACTTTGCTCTTTGTACTCTATTCATTTATATAAATAATGTGTGCGTGTGTGTGTGTGTTTTTTTTTTCTTTTTTCTTTTTTTGAATATTATTGGTTTTTGTTCAGTTTTGTAAACTTTGTGTTTTGTGCAATTTTAGAAATAGTTTGTGTTTTGTTCAATTTCTAGAATAGGGTAATTTTGGTTCAATTTTAGAAATAACTAGAAAATGTGCCCGCGCGTTGCTGCGGGACTTGAATGCATCACCTTAAACTACATGAATAAGATACATTTTATCTGAATAAATTCAACACAATCATAAATGAAGAAAGGGATAGATGAGTGAATGAGGTCAGTACGATATGCAGCTTCGTTTTTATATACATTCAATTGAGCTGACATGAAAAGACATTGTACAATGAACAGGGCGAAACTGAACGTTTTGGTTCCCTAATAAACAGAAGTAACATACAGTTCACACAAATCTTGCCCCTGTAGTCAATGTGGCAAAATATATATCCTATAGGTTAGGCAACATAAAAACTGTTTCGTTCTTATTCTAGCATCAAAGTTTTCAAGCACAAACGTGCAAAGCTAAAAACATGCAGGACGCCTGTTTCAGTAAGAAACAGAAGTAACATCCAGTCCACACATATTTTGCCTTGCAGCTAAGATGGTGTTTCGTTCTTGTTCAAGCAGCTAAGTTTTGAAGCAAAAATGTTGAAAGCCAAAAACATGTAGAACGCCCTGCAGCAGTCGTTCTTGTTCAAGCAGCTAAGTCTTCCGCACTATAGCAAAGAATATAAATCATAGTTTAAAAGAATAACTCACGATGGTCCTGTTTAGAATCACAATTTACTCCCTCCCAATTTCCACCTAATTCCGAACAAACAATGTTGATAAATCTTTATCATCACCTTTAACAAAACAGATCACAGCGAAAAGAAGAAAAAAAGTTCCTATACAAACAAATTCTTCTGGATGTCCAACTTAACCCATCTATGGGAAGGCAAGCAATCGGACGTGCATTTAGACCAATGAAAATAAATTATACAATTAAAAACATCAACCGATCCTCCTGAAGAGAACACACACACATGCCAACATATTATTCACCAGATTCTAAGCTTTCATTTTCGTTCTATCCCTTTCGTTATCTAAACTTATAATTATCAAAACAGCAAAAGAATCATAGAGCAACCTTCAATCATTTATCAAAACTGAATTAATTAAACTTCTGCTCAGCACTCCGTTAATTTTAATTGCAACTCTCATTCTAAAAATTAAAAATTTTGCATTTGAATAATCAAACTCACTTACACATTACATTCCTTTTAGTGGTTCTTCACACAATACATTTTAGGATTTGATGTTACAATAATATCACTGCAAGCATGAATTGCGATAGATATAGAAACCAAACTTGCACACAAATGTTCGACTGAATTCAAAACCACTTAATTCAACACAAAAAAAAAAATTACCTCACATGCTTGCTCCCCTTCCGCTCTCACATCATTGGCTGCGCTTCTAAACGATTAATGAAGTCCTAAAAACAGAACAACAAAAAACGTTTACCTATCCAACATTTCAACATAATGGTTTTGGCAGGTATAACATTTCAACATAAGCATGATATAGAAAGACAAAAATCCACATGTCGCTTTGTTTTTTCAGAACCAACACCCTCTCCTCTCTCCCCCATATCACACACCCCCATCCCGTGAAGGCACTGACACCAGACCACCTCCCTAGAAACCGGCCCTAAAAACCCATACCCATACCTCCCTTACCCGTTACCTTTCTCAAAGCAAAAAGTGTTATATATGATAGTACTCACCCCAATCTGGTTAATGACATTCACTGCATAACGCTCACCAGTAGGTATAGTCTCGCTCTTTGAGAAAGGCCTGAGGTCAAAATTGGCAACAACAAATTAACAAAGCAAAATGAAAGATTAAATCTAGTCACCACAAATATTTTCTAAAATGGAAGATAGACCAGAGTCAAACAGGAAAGGGATAGCAGACACGGTGAGCTTTGTCTCAGTTTGAAAAGAAAAAAGAAAAGAAAATTGGGTAGTTTCAGGAGCAATAACTATGTTGAGTATAGTGAAGGGGGAAAGCCATACCTTCCTATGAATGAATTTAAAAGAGGGGATTTTTCTGCATTTTTAGGACAAAAAACGAAGCAGCTAACATTTCTTTCTGTTTTTTGCCTTTTATGATCTTCTGATCTTCTTCTAGTAACATGGATAGCTGAAGCAGGATTGCCATTGTATCCAACATATATCAAATTCGCCAAACTTTGGTTTGGATATAACAGTGTCATGAGGGCCCACTGGATCTACAGATTCAGAAAAACTCTGTGAGCCATTCACATATACCTGTCAAAGTGCACAACACCATTAAATGCTAGAGTTGACATCTACCTGTTCATCCACAGAACAGATACAGTGAAGGAGACACAGAAAACAAACCAAGCTTCGAGTCCCGATGTCTAATCTAAATTAGAGAACGCTCACCCAGAAGACAAAGTAATACACATTTCTTAGGAAATTGTTTTGCAATAGAGGCTATATAAGTGATCATTTCAGCAACATGTTGCTGAACCTGCGTTTATCAAGACATAACAAAGTAAAGCAAACAAAAAAAGGCATTGTTAAATCTTCCTAACTAAAAATTCATAAAGTAACACCACCAAAACAAACAAAAAAACGCGTTGTTAAATCTTCCTCACTTTAAAGAAAAAAATTAAGGAATATCCCGACCGTAAAAAGTAACACCACAAAAAAAAAAAAAAACAAAAAACAAAAAAGACTTCGTAAAGACAGCACTCTTGTTAAGATACCCCAACTAAATCAGTTAGCAGCAAGAGAACAACATGGCAATGGGAGTCTACAAAAAGGAAAAAGAACAGAAGATATAAAATAGTAGACAAATGGTCATAGTTATATTAATTGAAATTGTTCAAAAAAAAAAAAAAAACAATGATGAATACATACTTCCTTAGAATAAAAAAATTGATTAATTCATTATAATGGTTTCTTGGAACCCAAGTAGAAAAGGATACAACTTAATAACAATGGAAGCCACAAACCTATGTCATTTCTTATTCGGGATCAAATAGAGCATATTTCTTATTCGGGAACCAAAAATTTAAGATTGCAAGCTCGAGACTTCCATACCTCAAACCGAAGTCGACGTGCTGTCTAGTAGTCCAAACCTTGATCCTTGATAAATTGAACTTCCTTCTTTGATCGAACAATTGAAAAATAGATAAATTAGGCAGCATGTCATATCAATATAACACCCCCTATACGTACACACACATACCAAAACAGCCTACATTCAGATTTGCATCATATCCTTGTTTCTAACTCTCTGGGGAATTTTCACAAACACCTAATAGGCAAGATTTGCTTCCATTTAAAAGAAATCTGATTTAATCAGTGATCTCAATTGCATGTATATCTGAACGGCCATGCTTGTTAGTCAGTCATGTTATAGGATATATTTAACACTTACCAAGCGGTTCCAAAACAACATCCTACATACATTTTATGTTGCCAAACTACGAATCAAGACCGAACTTTCCTACTTTGGTAATGTAATCTCCTAGTCTAGTTACAATTTGGTTCCTGTATTTTGACCTGAAAACAATTTTGGTCCCCTAGAAGTTGCCAATGGCACCCGAATTGTAACTGGAAAACAACTCAGACACAACTATGAAAAATTAAAACTCGAGGCACTAAAGCGTGAGAACAAAGAAACCAAAATAGTTAAATCTACCCTTTTATATCATACATACCATTAAAAATTTGTTTAGAGATAAAAATGGTAGTCATAGTAGAGAATCCAACCTGACCAAAGAAAGTGGATTTCCTCACTTTCTAGTGCTATTATATTTACCGTGCTTAAGACTATTCAAAGATGAAAAAAGTGGAAATTTCATGCAATATGAAAACAAATCCCTGATAGTTAACATTGCTTACCATAGAAGCTAACAATCTTATTTTGTACGAAAAACATGAAGATCACTAAAAGACACCAGAATATAACTTTCATCAATGACATACTTTATGAGAATTTTGGATCCAAAAGTGGCTCCAATAAAATAAATTTAGGCTTGTATATGCAATATATTAACATGAGAAAAAAAACATGCATCCCTAATGAAATAATGAGGAGAATGGCCTTTGACCATTTGTTGTATTTGATACAACTCTTTTCATCCATGCCTTCATGTTTGTATCCTTTGGGACATTGACATGTATAATTTCCAGGTGAATTTATGCATGTTTCAATATCTGGAAAGTAAGGAACCATGGACGAACATCAGTTAAAATCCCAATTTTTAAATTGGTTGAATTGGGAAAGAACTATTTGTACATTCACATGGTGTTGAGAGAAATAACCTTGAAAATAAAGCACTATACATACACAAAATCTGTTCAGTATAAAAAGTAGCAAGAAACAAATGTAATTTTCAGCTTCTAACTCATCCATTTGATCAACATATTGATGGAACAAATGTAACTTTCAGTTTCTAACTCATTCATTTGATCAATATCATCCAAGTCAGAAAAGATAGAACATAAAAATGATCAGGATATATAAATAGGGGCTTCATCTGAGTCAATATCAGCCACCATTCCCTAAAAAATTGATGTTAGGACTCTGCCAAGCATCTATGAAGCCCCTTCAAAGAAAGACACTTGTTAAGGAACAAAACGGTGAAAAATACAAAAGGTAAGTAGCGACAATCATCAACTCAGCTACATATCCAGCACAATAGCCAATGTCTTCCTCTCTTTTAGCAATATGCAAATCCCTAATCTGCAAACAATAATTTGGAATCTTGAGATACCAAATCGACTTCAACAGGGTTTGAAGGTTGCATTTTTCATAAAATTTAAAAACTAAAAGCAACAACAATATTAATAAGTGAGCACTGACCAAAAAATAAAGGAATGGAAAGAGCATGATATTGTCAGTGCTACAAAACGATCATCAAACAATAGATCAAGGTTAAAACATTTATAAAAAAGTTAGAAGATGGTGCAGATATAAACATTACTTAATAAAATTGATAAATGATTTCGAGTGTGACAAAGCAATCAAATTACAGGATCAGCTCTTCCGCCTTCAAACACACTCATCAACACCATATTAAATTTCACATTTTAGGCGAGGGTAAACTACCAGAAACGAAAAGGATTTATACCTTTTATCAAAGATCTACAGCCTTGGTTCCTCCGCCATTGCTTGTCTTCTCCTGTCTGGGTTTTACATTCCTGGCAGTCTCCTCCTTCCCTGGTAGTTTTTTGTCCTGCAAAGAGAAAAAAAATTAGGATTAAATTCTAACGCAAGGTTCCTTGATTCTTCTGCTTCAGAAATTTGTTGTCGCATAGCCAAAAATTAGAGAAAATAAGCTTTGGTTCAGAACTTACTCACTCTCTGCAGACATGGGTTCCTCCTCAATTTTTGTCATCCTCCTCTTTCTGCGATCTCTCTCTGTCTCTCTCCTTGTCTCTGTGCAATCGTTCCCTCCCTCTCCCTCTCTCTCTCTCTTTCTGTGTTCTTCCCTCTGTGTAAGCCCATACTCACCAACTCCCTCAATCAACTCTCTCCATTCTCTGTCCGTGAATCATCAATAATCTGAAAACCCAGTTCGATTTTTCATTGCTCGGATGGAGAAAATTGAGGAATGAAAGAACAAATTAGGGTTAGCACTAAAGTTGAGAGAGATGGACAGTTGGGAGAAAGGAAGAGTCTAAAAGAGAGAGAAAGAGAAAGAATTAGAGAGAGGTTGAGTGTGACAGAGATGAGGGAAAAACACGGGATGGGATTACCAATCCCTGAAATCACTCTCCCTACCCGCAAATCCCTCAAATCACTCATCTGAACGTGCAACAGAGCATGGTCCCATCGACCCCATTCCGGTTCAGAAACAAAGGAAATGAAAGTTCCCCTCTAACCAATGCTCGTTCAATCACCGACAACAACAATTGATTTGAGGATAAAAAAATCAACCCTAACCCCCTTTTTGGCAGCCTCACTCCTTCCTCTCCCTTCCCCTCCCTGCCATCCCACGCCTCTCTCCCTGAAATCTGTCCACAAATCCTCCCACACCAAATTTAGATCAAACCCTAATTTCCAGAATAATGATAAAAATCGACAAAAAATATATACAATTGGCACGTTACCATTGATTCGAGTTCTGGTAAGGAGTGCGGCGGCGAGGTAAGGCGAGGTGTGCGACGGTGAGGCGCTGAATCGACTTTGTCGTTGAAGAGCTCTGGAGCAAAATGGGCTTGTCGAAGAGATCTCTGGAACAAAATCGGGTTTGCTTCCATCCCCCACCCTTTCTACGATGGTCGACATTCGGCTCAATCCTACAGACAAAATTACCCCCTAACTTTTGGGAATTACCTTCCCAACCCAGCCCAGATCCGATGGTTTTGTTGTAAATAGCGTGAAATCGAAGGGCAAACAATTGACTGTAGCCCAATGAACAGTCAATTGCTCCCTAGTTTTAGAATAGATAATGTGTAATTTTCTTGTAGTTCTAGAAATATTTTGTGCTTTTACAGTTCTAGAAATAGTGTGTTCTATAAGTAAAGTGTCAATTCCTATAAATAATGTGTTTTTTTTTCTTTTTGAATATTATTGGTTCCCTTCATTTGTAAACTGTGTGTTTTGTTCAATTCCATAAATAGTTTGTATTTTGTTCACTTTCAGGAATAAGTGGGTTATTTTGGTTAAATTTATAAAATAGTGTTTAATTTTGATGTAGTTCTAGAAATAGTTTGTGTTTTTGTAGTTCTAGGAATAATGTGTAGTTTTGTTGCAGCTCTATAAATAATGTATTCATTGGTAAACAACGTCAAAATACACCAACTCTTATGTGTTCATTGTTGTAGATGAAAGCAACCAAGAAACCAAGGATGAAGACTTATGCTATGAAAACAGCAAAAAGGCCAGTAAAAGAGAAGAATGAGGTAGCTGCAACTACATACTTATGTGCAGTACAAGTGCAATATGATCGGTTTTGCATATGCCATGCACTTGTACAAGCCTACACTTCAAAGTCAGCAAGACATATGCGATGAGCTAGCAAAGACACCATTTTGGGGCTTATCAAGTTGTACATGGATTATATCATGATCACATTTGAAATAAAAAAGAAATCAGACATGGACTTGATCAAGATAGTGCAATGCTACGACACAAATTTAAAAAATTCAAATTTGGAGAGCATTAATAATATGTAGTCGTTATTGATGATTTTTCTAAGTATTCATGGTTGTGTCCATTAAAATTAAAATCGGATGTATTTTCTACATTTGTAGCTTTTAAGAAATTGGTTGAAAATTTGTTTAACACCACTATCAAAACCTTTCAAACCGACGGAGGAGGTGAGTATATGAACAATAAATTCAAATTTTTCTTGACTTTTCATGGAATTAACTATCGTTTTACATGCTCACATCATCTCGAACAAAATGGAGTTTCAAAACCAAAACATTGTCACATGGTTGAAACTGGGCTTACTCTTCTTGCTCACCCTCTTCATTTTGGGATAAAGCTTTTCATACAACTAAATATTTGATTAATTGTTTGCCAACAAAGGTATTAAATAACAAGTCACCTAATCAAAGGCTTTTTCACAAACCTCCTCAATATGATTTTCTAAAGGTTTTTGGTTGTCTTGGTTGTCCTGTTTTTCCTATCTTTGACCATACAATAGTAATAAGTTGCAATTTAAATCCAATGTTGTGTTTTTCTTGGCTATTCATTAAATCAACAAGGTTATAGGTGTTTAGACATGTCTACAAGAAGAATGTTTTTGTCCCGTCACATTTTGTTTGATGAACAATGTTTCCCATACAAAGAGTCCATTTCTACAAAGTCCTTATCACTTCCCACATCTTCACTGATTAGATATAGGACCATCCTCATCTTTTCGCTTACCGTCTCCTAATCCACCACCTACCAATCCTATCCAACCATCACATTTTGCCACACCTCCAACCCAATTATCCAACCTAAATCTTATATTATCACTGTTACCATCCCCTACCACTTCCTCAAATATCTCTCCATTAGTCATGCCTATCCCTCACCCTACCCATAGCACTGCCAATCTAGGAATTTCCATACCCACGAACGCAAGTACGATCAATTTTTCCTCCTCCACTCAGACAACAATACAACCGATTCACTCCATGATCACACGTGCTAAAGAAGGAATCCACAAACCCAATCCCAAATATGTTTTTCTTTCCACTGTAACAAAAGATGTGGTTGAGCCTACTTATTTTACACAGGCTAATAAATATCCATAGTGGAGACAGGCTATGGTAAAAGAGTTCAATGCTCTTCAACTTATTAGCACATGGTCATTGGTGCAATTTCATTCATCTATGAACGTCCTGCCTAATAAATGGGTGTATAAGATTAAGTGGCATTCTTATGGTTCCATACAGAGGTTCAAAGCTCATCTTGTGGTTAATGGTTTTCACCAGCAAAAAGGTATCGACTACAATGATACGTTCAGTCCCATTGTCACTCATGCTACAATCAGACTTATTATTTCCATTGATCTTCATTATTATTGGCCCATCGGCCAACTTGACGTTTAGAATGCCTTTATACATAGTTCTTTAGCAAAAGAGGTTTATATAAGACAGCCCTCAGGTTTTGTTGATCCTCAATTCCCTTCACATGTTTGTCGCTTACATAAATCTCTCTATGGTTTGAAACAGGCACCTTATGCCTTGTTTCAATGCTTCTCTCAACATCTTTAAGAATTGGGGTTTCAGGCGTCTATGGTAGATTCATCACTCTTTACTTTCTTCAATTGTTCAACCGTTATTTATTTGTTGATTTACGTTGATGATATTCTTGTTATACAAAACAATTCCGGTCATATTTCTCAATTAATTCACCAACTTGGCCAAATGTTTTCTATGAATGATCTTGGTGAAGGAATAATTTGTGAAAACAAGTTCATTTGAGCAATATGTATGCATGCAATTAACAATTAAAGGCGGAATCATGCTTGTATGCACTCAAAAACAAAACTTTACCCATGAACTTCAAGGCCTAGTAGTTGTGGTGAACCAAGACTCAACTTAAATCTTAAAGAAAAGAGTTGAGAAACTTTTATACCTTTGAAGCACCTATTTGCTTAGCAAAGGATGTTCACCCATGTGAGGGCCTTCTTTCCTTAGTCTCCTTGCTCCTTGGCTCCATGGATGTGGATGGAGGAACTTTGCTTCTTGGCTCCATGACTTCTTGGATATGGATGAATGAATGGATTCTCCAAGTTCCCAAGAAAAGGAACCTCTAAGTTTCCATACCAAGGAGAACAATGAGGAAGAGATGAGTAACCTAGGAAGAGATGGATGCTAGTCCATTCTTCTTAGGATGGCCGGCCTCCTAAGAGAAGAGAGAGCTTTTTGTATTTTTTCTTCTTTTCTCTCTAGAAAACCTTTATGAGGGAATGAGTTATAATTTCCTTTCTATAGCCACTTACATTGAGTGGCATAATTGAAACTAAAACCAATTCTCCCTCACACTTTCTATGGCCGGCCATGTGGGTTCCTTGGGCTTTCATGCCCTTTGTGTTTTCAAGTTGTCATACAACTTGAGTTATATTAGACTTGACATTCGAAGCCTATTGGGCCTTGAGACCCAAAACTAACCAGACCCAAAACTAACTTGAGGTCTAAAACGAACTTATTAGTTTGATTAATTAATCCTAGCCATAAATAATTAAACCATTTAATTATCCTTACTCATCTCCATTGTTTTTTTAATCTCTACCTTACACGGTGTACGATCCATTAAGTTTCTTTTAGCGAAGTAGTAGACAATTAGAACTTTTCAAATCAATTGTGAATTGAAACTTACTTTTCAATTCTCCCTTTAGTGCTTATACACCTTTAGGGCTTCCACAAACCATGAGTGACACCTAGCAATATGTCATGGCTACCCAAGTTAATCAGAAGAGGTGGAGAACCTATTCAGTTTAGGATTACAATGAAATACGGTCTTTCTCTAATACAATAGTCTTGACCACATTGTTTGATTTGATAGTTTATTCATGTCTACTATCCAATTCCTAAATCTTATTCATACTCTGGCCAAAGATTCTTAATCATATCATAGAGTATTCTCCCTCAAACAGTTTGAAGGTTAAAGATCCCTTGTTGTGCATTCACTTGCCTCCATGGCTAAGTGGCTTAACCCCAACTATGCCTTGGACACCCTTTGACGGAGTGACTTTGACATAGTCAAAGATTAAGGACCTAACCATAAGACATTTATGATGCCTCAGGTCAAATGAATACTTTGCATTATCCCAACCATGAGTTTTCATGTGACATGAGTATGAGAACTCCTTGTTGATCGTGTTCAGTGGACTCATTCTCTATTGAGCACCTACATGTTTGTCTTCATGTTAGTCACACCAAGGACTCAAGACCAGTCACTTTCTCTAAGAGAAGACATAGCACGTATTGATCTTAACGAACTGTCAATGCCCAATTGGCAATCCTATGATTAGGAACGTTTATGATATGTATACGAAAGAGAATGGTCTCATGAATCTAACTTCTTTAGATCACATTTTCCCAATTACATATTCCTTGGAAGCATATAACATTTATATGAGATGACTTTGAGCAATAATCTTTGCCCTTTATATTAAACTAGATTAGTTTAACATGTGAAATGTCTGTAAAGTATCATCATATGATTGGCTTTAGGGCACATTTCCAACACTTGGCCCCTTACATTATTTTTTGGGAACGGAAATTAAGAGGACACCTAATGCCATGTACCTTTCTCAGTCAAAGTATGTCCTCAACCTACTTAAGAAGACTCAAATGACTGATGCCAAATCATTCACCACTCCCGCTACAACTGGAAGGAAATTGAGTTAATATGAAGGTGAACCATTGTCTGATGGTACTGATTTTTGAAGTATGGTTTGAGCCTTATAATATCTTCTCTTTATGTGACCTGACATTGCTTTCGCAGTGAATCTGATCTGCCAATAGATGCATTCAACAACCATTGCACATGGGCTGCTGTAAAGTGCATTCTATGATATTTGAAGGCTACTCATGATTATGGAATTGTGTACAAACCTAGCCCTCTCACTCTCACTACATTTACCGATGCAGATAATGCAAGAGATCCTAATGATCGTCGTTCAAATAGGGGATATTGCATTTTTCTTAGTGATAATTTAGTGTCTTAGAGTTCCAAGAAACAATGGGGGTGTCTTGTTCAAGCCTAGAGGCCGAGTACAGACAAATGGCATACACAGCTGCCACCTTATCTTGGTTTCATCACATTTTTCAGAATCTTCATCTTTCTCATGGTGTGATAATATAAGTGCACTTTTAGTGGCCCTTAACCCAGTCTATCAAGCTCAGATGCACCATGTCGAGGTTAACTACCACTATTGTCACGCCCCGCCCCTGAAATATATGTTTTCGAGAGTTAATTATAGTAGGCCCAACTTACAATCATAGTTAATTTATTTCCATTAATCACATTTCTCTAAGTCAATAATTCAAATTCTTACAATCTATCCATATTTTCTTAAATGTCGAAACATATCTTTAAATTAACATTTGAATTCACTATCATTAGTCATCATTCTCCAAATAATTTCCTTCATCCCGCATAATCCATAACCATTAATCATTTACAAAACACATACAATTTCACTTCCAATTTAGAACAATTTCCTTCTCTTAGATCAAAATTCCATCTAAATATTAATTCTCGATTATTTAAGGCTACATCTAACCTTTGTTAGACTGCCTACGTACCCTTGAGTGGGATCAAGCCTTTCGTAGTTCACATTTCTAAAATTCAAACCAAATCCGAATATGTTCAATTAATCCAATATATACACCACAATTGTGTTAATATTCAAACCATAGCAAATAGACTCAAAAGCATAATTAGAATAACGAAATTCTCATAAAAACATAATGTCAGCTCCCTGGCCGTGCGCCGCGACACGCGTCGCCGTAGGTGGCGGTCGGCCGTCCCGACTCACCGGAAAATTTAACTATTTCTAAAAACTACCAAATTTTACAGGGTTGTAGATCTCAATGAATGGAGTAAGTTTCATACCTGTGGCCATGTTCAATTTGGCCGGGAAACACCTCAAATTGGCCACGAACCGCCGAAACCCTTGTTTTTGTGTGTCCTTGATTCGACTCCAAAACAACTCCGATGCCCTAACCAATGCGTGGGCTTTGTTCCAGGCCTCAAGGGGAGTTTACTAGTAGTGGTAATTTGAGGACATCATTTCACAATTTGGTGGGTTTCGAACAATCACCGCCGCACCCACCGATGTGTTTTTCCCAATTTTTAAGGTCAAATCTCATGATTTTTGGGGTGTAATAGGAAAAGGGAAGTTTATGGAGAGTTTCCCAAGTGGTGGTTTGATGGGATTCGCCGGAAAAAGGGTTAAAATCCGTCGGAAATGGCAAGAACACCGACCGGGTCGGCTCGTCCCTTTCACGGGTTAGGGGTCCCCTGCACCCTCATTTCTCTCCTTTTCCCTCATTTCTTTCCTCTCCCATTTGTCACCCTCCTTTCTATTCTTTTTCTTTCAATCTCAGCCATCCATCATTTATTTTCCTTTCATCACAGCCACACACGTGGCACAACTAATTGCTCCAAATTTCTAGAGTCTTCTAAATGGAATTAAAATTTTCAATATATCCCTAACTTTAAACGTTAATAACTTCTTCGTTATAACTTCGTTTCACAAATGGTTTGCGCCTATGCGTTCGTGATATCAAGCTATATTCAAATATAAATTGTGACCTCAAAAGGTCTACGGATTTTAATTAATTAATTTCCAAGCGTCAAACTTCGTAACTAGTTTAATTTAAAAATAAACTCAAGTAAATAATATAATTCCTCCAAAAAAATAACATAAAATCTCAATATGTAAATTATAATAATTTCCGGAACAAAATTTTAAAATTTCCCGATTCTATTCCCATAACCCTTAATCGATTTATTTTCGATTTTCCTCCGCATATTCATATATTTAAAATTTCAAGGTATTACAACTATGTTCAAGAAAAAAGTGGTGCGCAAAGAAATTGTTGTTGGTTATGTGGCTACTACAGACCAAATTGTTGATATGCTCATAAAAGGATTGTCCTTATCTCTATTGAATTATCTTATCTCCAAGCTTCCTGTTTGTCAACGATCGCTTTGCCGGAGCGTGATAAACCTAATAATCCTACATGTCCTCCAGGTCAGCAATGCTTATCAAATGATTAATCCAAGCTCGTACAGTTTGAATTACAAAGTTCCTGTTGCGACATTTTGGCTAACTCAAGAACTCTTCAACAGATAGAGAACAACACAGCTCCACTTCACTTTAGACTCTATCTCCACCGTGCAAACCTGATGTTCAGTTTATGTATTTATATTTTGAATTCCCTTGTAATCTGGGATAATATTTATACTATAACCTCATCTTCTAATCTTTATATAATGAAGTAAACGACTCACTCATAAGTAACTGAGTTGAGCTTATGCAATTAGTATCTATAACCTTAGCTTAAGTTCTTTCACACCACACCTACTTCCATCGCTGCACTTAATGCCATTCCCGCTTTCATCTTCACCCTTTTCACCACTGCCACTTCCACTTTTACCATTTTCACTACTCTCTCCTCCAACATCAAACTCTCTATTTGCCTCATCACGTCTCTCTACCTCCAAGTTCATCCCCTTTGAAACCTCATCCTCAAGTGTATCGCACATTGGTTGCTCCTCCGGTACATTCTACTCCCTATTTGCACTGCCATGTGTCGTTTTCACCACCACTCCATCCTCCACACTAAAGCTCTCTGCAATCTCCCCAACTCCTTATTCCATCAAGGAGAAGTAGGAGACGAGCCACAAGAGTCGGGCTTGCCAGATTTCTTGCCAACACCATTAGAGGTCATGAAGCCAAGGGGCTAGATATGATAAAACTTGGCATGCCCAATCCAGGTAAGGGCCCCAGTGCTAGAAACTTGCCTATTGATGGAAGGAAACCTCTACCCTATTGACCGCCACCATGGGTTTATAATGGGGGAGAAGCTAGCTGGAGGCAGCCCGATCCAGCAAATGAAGCTTTCTCGGGCATGGATCATGGCTTGAAGTGGGGGAGTTCTTCTTCCCTACAAAACAATTTAGCTAATCAACAACTCAGTAATGAACTAGCAAAGTTAAGGAGAATGGTGGTGCAAAATGTTCAACCTTAAGCCCGCTTGATGTTCAAAATCGCCTACCAGAAACCTTTCCCTGCATATATGGATGAACAATCCCTTCAATCCTAATTTGAAATTGCCTGCCTTCCCAACTTTTAGTGGGGAATATTGTAATATGTCTTCTAGAGATCATATTTTCAAATCCTTAAACTATTTTGTGGCTTTTGAAGATAATCCTAACTACAAGTTAAGGTTGTTTGGGAATTCTCTGGTAGGGCTGGCTTCCCAATGGTATTCTTTGATGCCTTCTAATTCCATTGCTAATTGGGGGCAGATGGAGATGGCTTTTCATGAGCAATTATATAGAGTGGAACCAGAGATGACCATCAATGACTTAGTGGAGGTAAAACAGTATGAACATGAATCTACAAAGGACTTCATAATGAGATTCAGGAGAACTAGGATGAGAAGCCAGTTTCTTATCAATCATGCTCAACTGATAGTTATTGCACAAAAGGCTTTAAGATTGCTCTTGAAAAAGAAGTTCTATGATGTACAATTTAATGAATTCCAAGAGCAGGTGATGCAGCAACCAAGTATGAGAAGTTGTTGACAAAAGAACAACAAGTGAAACACTCCTCTAAGACTTCCCCGTTCTACAAAAATAAAGCACCAATACATCAGTTAAAGTTTGAAAACTTGGAAACAAGAGATAATGAAGATAACTTTAGAGAATGAGTATATTTGTGCACGGTAGAGATGACTACTCTTTTCAGGCCTTTGACAGTGAAGGGGCTGGTTCAAGTAATTTAGGATCAAAAGATTGTGATGAATGATGGAGGGTTTGTTCCTATGAAGCCTCCAAAATATCAGGCATATTCATTTAATTTAACCAAGGCTGCAGACATCTATGAAGAACTAGTAAGAGCCCGAGTCATCTTTCTCGATAATACCAAAAAGATGCCTAAACCTGAGGAACTAAAGGGAAAGAAGTACTGCAAGATTCACTATACTTTCAATCATTCCATCACCAATTGTGTGCAGTTTAGAGATTGGATTCAAGACTTGATTGTTAAGGGGAAATTGTTACTAGAAAAGCCTCAGGCTAACATGATGATTGACACAAATTCTTTCCCCAAAGCCCTAATTAGTATGATAAACCTCAATTGGGTAGAGAAAGGAAAAGGGAGAGTTACTATGAAAGGAGAAAAAAAAGGTGCACATAGACCTATTGAAGCAAGTAGAAGGTTTCCTGATAAACTTCAGGCAAGGTAATTAGAGGAGTAGTGTTGTGTAGTAAGTGCCAATATGAATGTGAGTTAGAGGTACCAGTGCTAGGTGCCATCATTGACCAAGAGTTAGCTAAAAGAAAGGAGAATGAAGAACAAGAAGCCCACATGGCTAACCTCCAGAAATCTGAGTTCAAGAAAGAAACCTCCAAGAATATATTTCGTAGATTGGGAAGAGATTTAGAACCTAAGAATTTGTCTTAAGTGTTTAGAAACTTTGAATCTTCTGAAAAGGTAGGTGATAAGGATGGAAGGTTGCCACGATGAAGAAATGTTAAAGTACCCCACTCAACCTGTCACAGTAACACAAGGTCAAGAATGACAGAATGGAATATAAGACCGATGCCACTAGTCACAAAGGTAAAATCAGCCCGACTCAGACTAAAATGGTATGTAGTAGGAAATGATAGAAGGCCGGTTAGAAAAATGAGGGCATCAATGATAAGAAGGGTGCAGAGACAACACAAAACACATATGAATTCATTACGTATCCCTATTTGGTCAAAAGGTTCAAGGAATGTCAAGATTGAAAAGTTTGTCCAGGGCAGTGAGAGGTAGCCAAGCTAGAGGAACAGAGGGGAGATAGAGAAGGCTAACAACAAGGCAGATAGAGGAGCAGACCATGTTCATCGGACACCTCACTCGGGGAAATACAGGGTATTAAGAAGAATCCAATAGAGTATGGTTATGGTGCCTACACCAGGGTAGAACCCAGAGCCTATCTGTTTTGGAACCATATCTCTTAAAAGAAGAGTAGCTCCACCACCACAAGAGGGTATTCCTTTTAGAACTCCCAAACAACTACTTGATTTCAACACAATGGAAGAAGATGAAGCACCAGAGTTAATGTTAAATGAAGAAGGCCAAGCTTGGATGGATTAGTTCCTGTGCCAGATTGCGGATAAAAAGGAGGGAGCACCTAGACCTAGCAACTTTCATGTTAACATGACTTATATGTTGTCCTCCATGTTCTGTGGTGAACCCGATCAACCAATCGTCATGCAAGAACATTATTTATCACAAGAACCAATGACGACCCTTGTAAACCTTGAAGAAAATAGCAGAGAATAGCTGAAAGTGTTCACCTTGCCCAACCCCTTGCAAAAGATGCCCGAAATAATCTATATTGATGGAATGGTGTTCGGAAAACCAAGTTTCTCATTAGTAAACCATTTGAAACCCATTTATATAATAGCTCACTTGGAAGGGGTTCATTTCAAAAGGGTGTTGATAGATGGAGGAGCAGCAGTTAATGTGTTACTGTTGACCCTAAAAATTACAAAGCCTAAACGGCGCCCAGGCCGAATAACTAATAAACTAACTAAGTCCTTCGGTTAAATGCGGGGCGTGCCAACTCGTCGACCGAGGAGTAAAATTTGTTGATGTTACGTTGAGCGCGTTGCTGACTTCTCTATCTTGCGACTGCAGCCGAGGAAGGAACAAATCTCGGCCTTTGGATTCTCGGGCCTGAAGACAAGGCTGCTAGTTCTGCGAAGTTCAATATCAAATTCGGCTCTCAGGATGCCGAATCTAGTAACCTGGTAATACCTCACTTTGCCGAGAAGGCTAATGAGATGACCTCTGCTAATAAGGATTCGAAAATCCTTCTCGACCGAGACTTGGATAGATAACCAGTCGGTCTCGACGCAGTGCTGTTTATCCAAACTGAAGGTGTTTCAGGAACGGCTGATTCTACGGCAACAGTGCTGTTTATCCAAACTGAAGATGTTCGCCGGTTGCCTTCACAGTGCTGTTTATCCAAACTAAAGATGTGTCGGCGGAAAAAAGAAAAATAAAAAAAACTTCAAGATGTTTGAGAGGTTTTGCGCAGGGCAATTGTATGTTGAATTGAAGGTCCCTCGATGATGCACGTTGTCTTTTATTTATAGTACTGATATACTGGCTTTGGCGGCTGACACTTGTTGGATACCTGTTACAGAATCCAATTGTTTTCAAACTCATAAAGAAATTTACGTTACGCAGGCCAAAGCCCATGCTTTAGTCATACCATCTCACGCAAACTGAACCCACGTGTTCATTTGCAGCAACCTGATATAGTGTGATTTTATCTCCAAGTCTTGCAAGTGTTGTCATCTGACTAAAACTTTTAGCATCCTTGGTTGGCTTTCCAAACAAGATAAAAGCCCATCTTGACTTATCCCATCGTAATTAAAAACCTAGCCTAGCTAGGCTTTCTTTTCTTGTCATAATTCTATCACTCATCCATACATCTTGATCCCATTTAATGAATTTCAAACCATTTAAAATTCATTTCTGACTACTTGTCAATCAACCTAACCTACTTAGGCTTTCTATTCACCATTATCCAAAATTTGCAAATCCATGCTATGTTATGTGATAAGATCCCAAGCCGAGTTGCTCTAACCCACATGGTACACTGCTAACAAATCCAAATTAAATCAGACTGTTCTACTTGCTTCTACATTGGGACTATGATTTTTATCCCATTTATTTTGTATAAGAAAATTTGAGATAACTTATTAAAAGATAATTATTATGATTAAAAACCATAACATTATCTCAAAACAAAATTATCTTAACTTTCTGATCCGACGGTCTAGAATCATGCTTTCTCAACGGCCTCAATTGCATGGGCCGATGGTGTAATTTTGGGTCCAAACAGTTACCCTTTAAGCAGATAAAAAGGCTTGCCAGAAGTGAAGAAGACCTCATCCTAACAAACCTCACAATAACTAGTTTTTCTGGGGCTTTTACTAAAACACATGGTATACTGCCTTTAGAGATAGGTCTGGGGTCCAAGAAGATCATGTTGGCATTCTTTGTGGTAGATAGCAGTTCCACTTATAGGGCTTTATTATGAAGTGACTGGATACACCAAATCTTGTCTATACTATCTACGTTGCATTAACAAATTACTGTTTACCATGAACCAACTACTGTCGGGCAAGGGTTCTGGGACATAATGGAGGCCGAGTCATGGCCATTTCTCCCCATATCCAAAATCGCGGAGGCTAACTTCTATAATCCCGATGTCGAGATTCTGCAATGTTTAAAAGCTAATTAGAACGGCTACCTTACAAAGGTGACGGCCCAAAAACTCTTGGAACAAGGATTGCTGCTTGTCAAGAAGGAATGGAATAGGCCTCATGTCATCCCAGCTTACCACCACCAATGATGAAAAACCAAAAGAGGAAGGACCAAGGTGGTAGTAGTCAAGTCTTTAATCAAAAGATTGCTAGAGTACGGAAATAAAAGAAGAGAAATTAAGCAAAACTCAGTCAAAGAAATGGCAGAGTGGGAAGAAGGAGATTTCAGCACTAAAGATAATCAAGAAGGAAAGTTTTTTGGAAAAAATGTAGAAGCTGCTGTACACATGGCAAAATGTATATATGACTTAGATTGGCCCGATGACATGCCCGAAGTCCCAAAGTCGATGGATGATAAGCTCATATTTATATATATTTTACATCAAATTCACTTATCTTTTCTTAGTTAGTTCCTTATATTTTTGAGCTATTTACTTTGTTTTTGTGTTTTGTAGGATTTGTCAAGCAAAGAAAAGAAAAATAGCACAAGTGGGATTTTAAGTAATAAATTCGTCAAAACTGCCTGTGCAGGTCAGCTGACTTTGGAAGCAAGTTGCAGACAGCTCAGAATGAATTAAAGAATGAGTCTTACATGCTTGGAAAGCTACGGATGTCTATTTTCTGGAGCATTTCACGGATTGTTAATATAATTTTTCAAGAAAAAGTTGTGGCCGTTTTAATACTAAAAGGTTCCCAAGAGGCTGAGCAGTTTGTAACTGACAAGAAAGCATTGAAAGCAATAAATCCAATAAATCTAGCAGCCAAAACTGATGCACTCAAGAACAAACGAGCTGACACCTATTCAAATTTCAGAGGAAATGGAAGTAAAGATGAGGATTAAGAGGGAGTAATTAGCATAAAGGCTACCCAAGGAGTTAGAATTGTTTTACCATTTCCTCTCACTTATTGTCATCACTAAATGGCTATTAGTGAGTGAGTTAAGGAGAAGAAAATGATGCAGCAAGAATTGGTTTAAAAGTAGCGTTGGGGAAGGAAGGAAAGAGGAAGCCTCAGTCGATTTCTTTCGGTTCTATTTTCTCAAACTCATGCCTATCTTTTGTTTTAACTTAAGGATTGTGTAATTAAATTTTTAGTAGTTAGGGGTTGTTTGAAGCCTCGAATATGATTGCAAGTTTGTTATGAAATTTCGTTTGAATTACTTTTATGAATGGATGAAAATTGGTTCACTACTTGTCTCATTGATGAATTATTTATGTGTTTTCTACGGATGCATACTTAGTAAGTATATCTAGGATTCTAATGCTATGAACATGTGTGTGCCTGCCCTTGTTGAATGAGGACCTACATATGTTCTAGAGTAGTACTTGTTAATTGCGATTAACATGTGAACCAATTTCTAGGATAAGTAAGACAACGTCAGTACTTACGATGCCTTGTGATGACTCAAACTCTTTTCGTTCTTAATGATTTCTACTTGTTAAATCTATGAACATGCCATTCTAGATTGCATGCTAGGGACTATGTTAAGTTGAAAATGCCATTCTCTTAACATACCACATAAGAAAGAGTAATAGGTTGAGTTCTAACATTGAGCCAACTTGAGCATCTTCATCCAAAAATAGAAGGAATTTGAATGAAACGTAACATGTTTGTATGATTATTTGGTGGTGGATAACAATTCCCATAACTCGTTTTTCTTAATTTGGGAACAACTTAAAAATCTGTTTCTGTTATGTTTTTGTTCAATTTAATTTAAATAGCAAATTAACTCCAAAAATCCCAAAATTTGTGTGAGTGTAGCTTTGTGTATCTAGTGTCTGCATATAAAATTTCATGGACTTTAGATAAGTATAAGTCGGTCTATTAATTATTTTTTAGTGGCTGGCCAGTAGGGACAGTAGCCCAGTTTTTGTGACATTTTAAGTAGTTAGATAAAACAATCTTCTGCGGGAAAGACCCTTATTTTCATATGCTACAATTGACAAATCTTAGTGTTAATAAGGAAAATCAATAGGACATTTGTGTGCTACTTTGTGGTGTGCTTTTAATCCTATCAATGGAGTTTTTATCTATAGAGCTCAATAAGCCAGCACCATAAGTCCAAGACCCCTTCGAAACCATTAATTTAGGGACTGTGGAGGATCCAAGGCCAATACAACTTAGTGGCTTACTAGAACCTGCTGATCGGGCGAAAATAATTGATTTTTTGCATGAGTTCAAGGATTGCTTTGCATGGCATTATACAGAAATGCCAAGGTTAGATTCTACATCGGTAGAACACATAATGCCTATAAAGGATGGGTACAAGCCGGTGAAGTAAGCTCCACGAAGGATGTCAAAGGATATAGAAGAAAAAGTTAAAGAAGAAATTGAGAAGCTAGTAAAGGCACATTTTATTAGACCTGCAAAGTACGTAGAATGGTTGGCCAACATTGTACCTATATTAAAAGTATTAACTAATGCCATTCGATGATATTGTGGTGAAGTCTAAAACTGAGGAGCAACACTTAGAAGATCTTAAACATGCTTTAGTGAGGATGAGAACCCACAAATTAAGGATGAATCCTAAAAAGTATGCTTTTGGGGTCAGATCGGGCAACTTTTCGGGGTTCTTAGTTCATTAAAGAGGTGTGGAGGTAGACAAGAATAAAGTCAAAGCCATAATAGGGTCACCTGCACCTACCAACAAAGTACAATTGCAAAGATTACTGGGAAAGATTAATTTCTTGAGAAGGTTCATTGCTAACCTGGTGGGCAAGATCCAACCCCTGTCTCATTTGCTAAGGTTAAATAATCAAGACAAGTTTGAGTGGGGCCCTCAGCATCAAGAAGCCTTTGATAAGGTGAAGGCTTACTTGGCATCTCCTCTAGTACTCATGCCTCCCCAAAGGGGAAAGCCTTTATAGCTCTACATCTCGGCATCTGAGAAGCCCATATGGAGTTTATTGGCTCAAAATAATGAAGGGGGAAAGAACAAAGTGTATTATCTTAGTAGAATCCTTACTAAGGTAAAAACAAGATACACCCTTGTTGAAAAGCTATGTTTAACTTTGTATTTCATCGTTAGCAAGTTGAGACATTACATGTTGCTTTGCCACACTCACATAATTGCTAAGACTGATGTGATCAAATACATGTTGTCTAAACCCATGCTGACTGGAAGAATTGGAGATTCTGACATTATCAGAATTCAGTTTCCAATATGTGCGTCAAAGGGCTGTGAAGGGGCAAGCAATTGCAGACTTTTTGACAGAACACCAAGAACCTGAAAAGGAGATGATCAATATTCTTGATACTTTGGAAGTTGCAAGTATCTAGTTTCCACTGAGAGAAGGCATTTCGGGCAAAGAAGCTTGGGCCCAGCAAGAAATAAAAAAGGTATCTAGTATCTAGATCACTCTATGGAAGCTATATTTTGATGGATCGTGCACACATCGGGCTGCAGGGGCAGGAATAATCATCATCAATCCATGAGGTGCTCATTATTGCTATTCATTTCTCTTGGATTATGACGATGTCACCAACAATATAGCAGAATACGAAGCATTAATCATTGGCTTAGAGATTATGATGCAATTAAAGGTGGAAGAATTAGAGGTTTTGGAGATTCAAAGTTAGTGATTAATGAGTTAAATGGAGAATACAAGTGCAGGCATATCACAATGGTAGGGTATTACATGATTGCCACTCAATTATTGGCATATTGGGGAAATGAAGTCACGGTTAATTATATTCCTAGGAAATTGAATTTAGCTGCAAATGAGATGGCACAACTAACCTCTAGAACACAAGATTAGGGAGAAACATCAAAGATAAACATGAAGATACAGACAATGAGCCTTCCTTTGATCTTTGAGAGGGAATTTAGTTTGGATATAATAACAGGAGAACTCGAGGTTGAAGATTGGAGGTTTCCCATTCTTTAATACTTTAGAAATCCTTCTCTCCCTACTTGCAGGAAGACCGAACAACATGCAACTAAGTTTGTTCCGTGGGAAGAAATTTTGTTGAGGAAAACCCCAGATGGGCTTCTACTGAAATGCTTGGGTCTAGAAGAGTCAATAAGAGTAATGGCTGAGGTACATGAGGGAATTTGTGGAGCTCATCAAGCAAGAACAAAGAAGAGATGGTTACTAAAAAGATATGGTTACTTCTTGCCCAATATGGAAAAAGACTGCAAAGCTTATGGTAAAGGGTGTGAAGAATGCCAGAGGCATGGTCATTTGCAACATACTCCATTAGTGCCCTTGAATCCAATTGTAAAGCCATGGCCTTTTAGAGGATGGGCTATGGACTTCATCGAGCAAATATATCTAGTCTCTGGTAAAAGAGATACCTTTATAATTGTGGCAACTAATTATTTTACTATAGGGGTAGAAAGCTCAGTTGTAAAGACTTTTAATTTAGTTGTTGTCAAAAGGTTTATTGAGACCAAGATCCTACATAGGTATGAGGTGCCCGAAGTCCTTGTTACAGATAGAAGACCATCCTTTGTTTCAAAAGAGGTAGATGAGGTTGCAGAAAAATTCAAGATAAATATGATTTAGTCTAGCCTCTATTACCCCAAGTCTAATGGTCAAGCAGAAGCCAGCAACAAGATTCTTGTTAACATCATCAAGAGAATGGTGGCCGATAGCCCAGAGAAATGGCATGAAAAGTTGGGCGATACTCTTTGGGCTTACAGAACTTCAAAAAGGACAGGAACTAGAATTACTCCTTATGCATTAGCATTTAGGTTCGGGCAAGATGCAGTACTTCCTATGGAAATCAATGTTAGCTCTTTGAGAATACATAACCAATTTGGTCTACACAGTAATGAGTTTGTACAAACCATATGTTAGGGGGTTGAAGATTTAGATGTTTACATTGAAACTCTAAACAAGATCCAAGAAGGGAAAAGAGCTGTTGCCCGAGCATATAACAAGAGAGTAAAATTGAAATCTTTTGAAGAAGAAGAGCTACTGTGGAAGACAATCCTACCATTGGGGGCTCAACTTAGAGGATTTGGGAAGTGGAGTCCTACTTGGGAAGGCCCCTTTATGATTCTCAAAGTATTAGATAAAAGGGCATATTACTTGGCAGATATAGAAAAAGGTCCACAAAAACATCCAATCAATGCTAAGTTCTTAAAAAAGTATCACCCAACTCTTTGGGATGCTAGAGACTGTTACATTGATGAAGTTTGACAACTAGAGTAGTTTCCCGAAGATTCCTTGTATGTGTGTGTGTGTGTGTGTGTGTGTGTGTAAACAGGGGGCTACTTCTAGGCAAAATGACAAGTAATTGTAAAAAGGCAAATAGAGTAGCAGGACAATGAAAGATCTTTTTATTTAATAATTGTGAACATACAGAAGCTAAAGTTTGTTTCACAAATTTACATCTTTTGCCAGAGCAGCTATTCTGGAATAATAAGTCTGCATTATGGTGAAGATGCGACTTTGGCTCTTCTAGAGTTATGTTGCTCTTGGCTAGCTGAGCTTCTAATTCTTCCATCTTCTGGTTCACTTTCTTCACCTTCTTTAGTTTCTTGTAAAGCCTGCTAGAGAAGATCATTTGCTTGCCCTTTAAAGTAGAGAGTTGTTCCTTCAATTAGTGGAAGTCTGTTCACACTTCTCTTTGTAGCACCTCACCCGATTAGACTGCCTCTCAACCCTAAGATGTTGATCCTTCAAAGCCCTAAAATTCTCAAAGAAGCAAATGAATGACTCATACTGCACCTTGGTCATTTGCTTGGACTGGAACAACTCAAATAGAGCTTTCTCAGCATCTTAAATTGCCTTAAGACTGAAGGAGGCAAACAAGTCCCTCTACATCCATGCTCTGAAAATCCTACATTGATCTTGAAGGTGTTAGGAATCAGAAAGACGCCTTAGGGATATCATCTTAGTCCTAATTTGCCTGAACTCTCTAACTAGCTCTGGCAAAGAAGTTGTGGCTGGGAGAAAAACCAACGGTGGGGGTATGACACTAGCACCACCAAAACCAGCAGTAGCAGCAATGGCAATTTTTGTAGTGGCAACAGTGGAAGAGGAAAAGGATCTGGTAGCATCCACATTCCTAGGCCTAGGAATTGGGACCTTTGAAGCTCCAATGGCCCAAAGAAGTGGAAAGGAACCACTTTGCTCACAGCAGGCTGAGAAGTCTTGCCCGAACCATCACTAGAAGCCTGTCAAATTACAAAAAGAACAAATTGGAAGGATAATCTTAAACCAAATAAAAAATAAAAAAAAGATAAGTTGGTAAGTTGAATATACCTTAGATGGACCCTGAACCTTGGAAAAAAGGGTTTTTGTTGTAGTTGCTTTAGGAGAATATGGCTAGCTTAATAAAGATGGAACATGAGAGCTCCTGGGGCTAGTCACATCTGAGACAACTGGTATCTCAGGGACTGTTGGTTCCTTAGCAGCCGGTGTGGGAAACTTAGTAGCTTCTGGAAGAGGTAAAGGCTAACAGAGGTAGAATTCAAAACATAAGTTCAAAATCAAAAGACAGAAAACATAAGATGGCTAAATGAAAGAAAACTTAAAGAGGTGATATTATCTTTTACATAATGAAACAACTATCAAGTTGTAGGGTTGAATCGAGAGGTGGGAGTCACGGCTATGGCTGGAGGAATTTGGAAAAAAGATGGAGTAAATGTTTGCTGAATTACAGGTGCTGGAGTGTTTTTCCTTGTCTAAAATAGCAAAAGTCAGTTTAGAAGTTGGATCTTAAAGATTCAAAAAGTAACATTTTTGAGGAAAAAAAGATACCTCTAAAGGCTTGGCCCGAAAAAGGAGAAGCTTGCACAGGTTGGGCTAGAGGTGAAGAAGGTTTTTCCTAGAAATTCCCTCTGCCTTGGAAACCTGCTTTGGGAAAACCAATTGGAGTTAGCATAGGAGAGTTAAAAATGGAAGAGAAAATGGATATTGAGTGTTCAAAATAAATGACTACCTTCAATTCCTCCAAAATCTTAGACAGAACTTCCTTATCACTTTGTTGCTCATCCTCACTGGCCTTCACCCCCTTGGGAGGAGAGTCAAGCTTCTTACTAGCAACAAGTCCTAATCATAAAGAAAAATGCAATAAGTTTGATATTTATGAGAATGGAGCAGAGTGGAGAAATTTAAGGATATAGTGCTCACTAGTAAACTTTTGTTTTTCCTGCCCGCTTCAGCTGGAATGGCAAGGAGAGATTGAAAAGTTTGAGAGGTCTGGGACCTAGTTCTTTTTCTAGTTGGGGTTGTTCTAGGAGTAGGGACATCATGCCTATCTTTGGTCCTCCTATCCTCGGGCTCTGAATCATAAGATTCTACAACCATGGGCTTTGCCCAACAAGATATTCTAGTTTCTGCCTTTGGTCCTGCCTCTGTCTCGGATTCACTAAACATCTCAAAGATATTTTTAGCTTCTCCAAGAGTTTGGCTTGGGCCAACTCCCTGCCTAATAGCTTCAGCAGCAGCTTCTTACAGAACTAGGGTGTCAACTGCTTCTTCTTCCTCGTGCCCGACGACTGCTTCAGCAGGATTGCCTTGGGCTGTATAATTGAGAAAACAAAGTTAACATTTGATAAAATCAAGCAATTAAAGGAAAGAGTTAGGAAGATAAGTCACTTATCAACAAAAGTTGATTTTTCTCATTAATGGCTTTCTTCTATCTCTCTAATTCTTCTTTTTTGGGAAGAGACTTGAAAAAGACTTGCTCGAAGATCCTGTCATGGGCTTTCCTGATATCCCTTTCATATTTTTTGGACCACTTGGCTTCCCACCAAGTGGTAAACAGAGCAATACACTCAAAGTTAAGGGTAGTGGGCTTGTGTGCAATTTTGGTCATCATTTCCAGGCTACGCTTGCTTGCTCGAAATGTGACATCGAAGGGGGAGTAGAGGCGATAAGAGGTGCCACAGTGCACTGAGTCAAAGAAAATGATAGGGATGGCCTGCCTAAATCCTAACTGTCTGCCATAGAAATTGGGATGGTAAACCTTCAGCCTATATTTGGAGGCAGCTCGGTCACTTCTCACTCCCCAAGCTAGGTCTCTTTGCTGGATGCAATTGATGAACTTCTCCTTGCAAGATCTTCTAGCATTCGCCTCGAATGAGTCTTGAAAAAGATTGTCAGAGAACCAATGATACATCCTAAGCATAGAAGCACCTCATGCAAGATCAATTATGGTTCTGCAGATCTTGCAGAAATAGAGGCAGGAGAAGGTTGAGTGGCTGGTAGCTGCAGCCTCTGCTAGAATTCTGGCAGGAGCTACCCTTTCGGGGAATTCCAGGTTTGAAGCCAGAAACTCTAGAAAGTACCATTAGAGCCAAATTTGGATCATCCAGGTTACTCCATTAAGATTTGTCTCAAAAGGCTACCCATTAGTCATTTCATAGAGCAAGTGATATAGGTGAGCAAGGATGAAAGGCCTTGTAGCAACATCATCAAAGAAGTGCAGAGCTTCCACCAAGGGGATCCACTCTAGCTTTAGCCCCTTAGACTTGTTAGGGAACACATGTTTGTTCAACCAATAAATGAGGAAATACATGTGTTCCTGAGCTTGATCCGCTGAAGAAGATAGCGGCAAAAGCTCTTCTTAGCGAAAGGAATGAAGCCCGCAAATGAGGTCTCATAGCTTTTGAAAGTGGTGGAATCATATTCCAAGCTCACTATAGCCTTTGCAGTCTCAGAGTTTTCAACAGCTGGTTGGGAAGAGAATGACCAATCGTGGGTGATGTCCACACATCTACCCGATGGCCTTAGCACGAACACCTGAGCCATGTCCAAAACAGTTGGAGTTATGGGCTCTATCCTAAAGTCAAAGGTGATGGTTCCATTGTTCTAGAAGAGAAGAGTTGTTGACAAAAATTTGTGCTTGATAAGAATGGTAATCTTGGACAAAAATTTGGCAACCGGGATGCCCTCCTCAGCTTCATAAAAGTTAGGAGTGAAGCATTTCTTGGCAAGCATGTTACTTTCCACGGAAATAGGGACTCTGGAGATCCAGGCAGGTCCTAGTAAGTAGCCCTATCTTCATGGAAGAAAATATGGAGATTGAGGCTAGCCCGAAGGCGATGAAGACCGTTAAGCCAACGGCGAAGACTGACAATCCCTTTTTCAGACTTGTATGCAAAGCGCGATTTAGGGGCCATTGTTGAATTCAAAGAAGGATGAAGAAAGTGGCTAGAGTTTGAGTCAGGGAAAAATTGAAAATTCAAGAGAATTTGGTGGTTTTGAATGTTAAGCTTGTTGAAGGTAATGGCCGAAAAGAGTAAAGTGGAAGCTACATAACAAGTAAGTAGTTAACGTTGGAAGTCATGGGTTAGTGCAAAGGTTTACTTAAAACAAGTAAGTTAATTGGTGCTAATACCCAGTCTTGGCAAGCGTTCAAATTTAATCATTATCAATGTCTTGATTAGCAGACTTAATAATGATTAAAGGGGGCACTATTTGGGTGGATATTTAATATTGGGCTCAAATCAAGTGAAGGCCCTGGCGTGCGTAAAACAAAAAAGGATTGGGCTGGGACAGGTGGCAGCCTAGGGTGAATTTAAAACCATTTTCTAGCAACTAATAGGCAACAAACCCATGTGAAGTGACAAGCTGCAGAGGGCAGCTCACCCTCAGCAAAAAGTACTTTTCCATGGCATGGGTAAGTAACTAACAAAAGCAGATGATGACTCACCATGCTCTGGAAGCCATCACCAAAAATGAAGGCTTAAACGCTCGGGTTAAGGAGTCTATAAAAGCAGTAAAGGATGCGAGCGGAATCTCTCTCTCAACCAATCAAAAACAACACTTAATTCTACACTCAACAGTGAAAACTAGTTTGTTCACCCCTTGTCCTTTTCAAGTCCCAAGTCCACCATAGAAAACTCTCTTTTGTCCAGTTTTAGAAGCTCTGCTATTACTCCCTTGTTGTACTATCGAATCCCTTTGGTAAACCTTGTTTATATTTCACTTTTCAAGGTCTCAATCACTGTAAAATACAAGGAGAAGTGTCCGCAAGAAGAACCTTGCCCACCAAGGTTGTAATCTTGCCCCGGATCTCCCTTATTTATACTTACATTAAGTAGATCTGTAGTTTTTGTATCTTACTTCGAACCTTATGTCATTTCCAATTATTTTTGCTCCAGTTTTAGTTATAACTAATCTTGTCAAACTAATTACTGTCGGTTTCAACTAATAACTAAGAAAATAACTTGAATGACCTTGAACTCCTTTATAAATGAACATATGATACTATAAATAAAAGTCCTTTGTCAAAAGGCATCGAAAAGAACATAGTACACACTTAACCCATCTATGGACAATCCCGTTAAGACAAGAAGTACAAATAACTTGTGGTGCAAGTAAACAACTAACTAAGCAACCAAGAAAACAATATGTTAAATAAAGGTAACAGTGGCATGCTCGAATCTCTATTAGTCCTGATTGTGAGCCTAAAGGCCTAACAAAGGCCCCACAAAGGCACCTCTCAAACTAACTCCAAATTCATGTTGCAGAGAACCAAACATCAAACTCTGCCCAATGAGAAAGACCATGGGAGTTATGCGAGGGACAAATCTAGCTTGAACAACCCCTAAGGTTCTGTCTTGGGTGGCTCTCTTTGTACTCGTCGATCTTGACCTCAATGGAAATGTACTAGCCGATTTTGATTTTGTCGTTGTGGCTAAGATCCAACGACGTGCTTGGAGGGACCTTGGTGCCATTCAAAACAGTGCCATTGGAGAAGCCAAGGTCTCAAAGCACCCATTTGCCCAATTTGGATTCGATGGAGAGGTGCTTGGAGGAAATGTTGGAGTCTTTGATCAGGAGGTTGTTGCAGCGATCATCGTGGTTGATTCAGACCTTGGATTTAAGTCAAAAGTTTCGGGTGTTGCCCTTCCAATTATGAAATCCCGGGTCATGGAGCATTTTCGGCTTGAGAGCTAAAGGCTCCATTGTCTCTCTGAGTTTGAGAGAAGAAAGGAGGGGAAATGTATAAACTATTTGAAATGCTTTTCGTTTTCAAAGTGAATATATCAAAATGTCATAGTGGCGACGAACCAATTCTATGTAAATCCTACTCCTAATTGAGGGGAAACAAGCACATATAGCCTTAGTAGGAGGGTAGGAGTGCAAGACTTTGTCAGTAGTTAGGCACCTATACCTATGCAGTTCCACTCGTGTGAGAATTGCCCTAGTCAAGTACAGCTACCAACTATCTTCTCATGTTGGGAGATAGGTAGGAGACTCACTATAGTCTCTAGAGTTGAGTCAGTCGACTATCTTACAGATAATCTGAAAATACAGAATATGGTAATTTTACCTAATTCACTCCTTTTGGTTTATTTCTAAGTATAAAGCAGATTTTCTGAACTTGTTTCCTACAGAGAACACTTGCAAGTTGCAACACGTATGAATAGGAAAAGGAATCATCGCTGCATACATATACCATTACTACAAAAAATTGCACTTAACTTTCAGTTTGCAAGGTTCCAATGTACTCCACGATGGCACAAACCGACAATGCGACCCACGATTTACCATGAGACAACAATGATCTATACAAGTCTATCTGTTAAAAGCACTATAAACGTGATTTGAATCAGGAAGAAGTGCTGAACATCAACTAGGGTGGTGGATACACAATTTCCGACTTCAGAAGGAAGAACGACATCACAACTCGATCTGTTGGTTAGAGGTTGACCCCCATTGGAGGCTTGTCTGGAACACAGGTACCTGATCGAACAATGATGAAATGCTACCAACTGCAATGCATACATGGAAATTACATAAAAACGAGGAAAATAATGCATTAGCTCCATCTCCATCTCCATCTCCAATTCATGGTACAAGACATAAAATGTTGAAACAACTGCTGTTAAATATAACATGTCAATAAATCATATGCACAAAATAGACTCGGGTAAGTATTTGAAAAAATTAATGCAAGTTTGGGTATAAATCACTCAGCTCATTCAATCCTGACAAAGTCCAGATAGAGAATTTCATATTTATAACCATGTCACTGCCCCATTTACGTGTGATAAAGCATATGGCATAGACAAATTATTCCCAAGTGTAGCGGTACTGCAAATTACTCTGTTTGATAAATGGCTACAACATATGAAAAGGTAAGAAACTATGCAGGACAAATTTCATGAGATAGAAACTCTAAGTGGCAAAAGGATTCAAAGAAAAACAAAGTCAATTGTTCAGATTGCATCAGGTTATCAAACATCTGCTAGTTTTAACATCGGAAATCAAGTATTGTAACAAGAATTGGTAGAGACAGGTTGTTGATTTTATGTTCATACTTCATACAAACCTGACAATCGATACAATGAAATGTTGAACTATTTACCCCAAGAAGGAAACGAAAAACAAGTTTGTTTGACAATTATGACAAGAAGGTCAGAGAGTAATGCCACCCATAATAACTTAGACGCACCTGTGTTTGACGTCTATTTTGTTCAATTTGGAACAATTTTAACAGCAAATCTATAATGCAATGCATGGAGAGCAACAAAAAGAATGTCGTGGTTCACAAGAAGCCTTGTTATGCACTTCTTGTTCGAATTTTTAGATCGACAGGCCCGGGTTTTGAAACTGGAACTTCGAGCTTAGTGGGAAAAAAGTATGCAAGATTTCATCGGTAAGATATCAAAATGATCAAACCAAACTGCAGGTCCTAGAAATAACATTTATATGAAAAATATCCGGAGACAAGTTGCTAAGATATCCTGCTATTGCAACCAGAGTGGTCTTGGCAAAGCAAGATTTGAACTAAGGACATGGAAAAGGGCTATAAAGCGTACTTAATATAGGGCCAGCTCTTCCAAAAACTATTGTTGGAAGGAAAGATAAACGTTATTCAATTATTCGTACATAAAATCGTCCAGGTACAGGCATGTATTCAACTTAGGTAAAGAAAGTTCCAAATATTTTGATACAATCAGAAAACTATAAAGTTGCAAGAAAAGGTATATGAGTACTAAGAAGACCATAACATGTTTACATATTCTGTACACCATTCATATGTGCGCGGTATTACGCTACACATTATGCTTAGCAAAAATGCTAATTGGATTACTAACACAACAGCGACAATGCAATTCTCTGCAACTGGGAACGGATGGAGGTAAATCACATTTGATACAGTCAAATCAAGAATTTTATTAAGACACCTCTACAATGAATTTATATTCCGAAAACGGATGAATATCACAAATAACAATGAAGTAATCAAATTGAAGGATATCAACTAAAACCCTAACTTCCCTATTGTAAGCAATTAAAATCCACAATTCCAACCAAAACCCAACAAAATTCCAAAATTTAATTTCAACAAAATCCAGAAGAAGAAAAAAAGGAAATCAATTCCAACCCACCTCATAAAATTTGGAGAGGAACAGTCACATAATGGTGTAATTCCCACTTGGGTCAGCATCATCCGAGAGCAGAGCCCCATACGGCGATTCTTGGTCGTCCATCACAAGGTCCTCCGTCCCCCTAAACACGGTGTGCAACCCAATCAAAACGACCCCAATCACACCCGAAACGATGACGTTGAGCCACACGTGAGTGAGGACCAGAGCCACCACCGTCACCAAGGCAAGAAAAACCATCACGACCCGGTCCGGGACCGCAAACCCGAACACCTCGAGGGGCTGGTCACGCGAGAAGTAGAGTACGAGCCACGCGGCAAAGACGATCAAGAAGACGATGATGGAGAACGGGTGGTAGAGGAGACTAAGGAAGAGCACGATCAGGGCGATCAGGGCGTAGTTGGACCGGAAGTGGGTCAAGTTCTGGACGAGTCGGGTCGTCGCGTCGGAGAGATTGGAGGGGAGTCTGAGTGCGGTGGGTTCCAGGAGCTCACCCCATGGCCGGAGCGTGGCCCTCGCCGATTGGGTGGCTTCCTTGAACTGGGACACCATTCCGGCGGACATTGCGAGATGGGCTTCTCCGAAAGCTTTGAACTTTCGTGGCGGAGATTGATGGAAATTGGGGCGGAGGGAATCAGAGAGAGATGTGGTTTTTGTGTTTCATTTGGTTTCAGTCTCTCTAACGGTGAAATGGCTTTCGGTCCACGGAGTTGACCTCCGCTTGGACTGGACACTGTTAGGCGAAATGGTTTGTGTATGACAAGAGTGAAAGTCGGTTCATATTTTTGGGCCGAACGTATTGGGTTGGGCCTGATTCCTGCATATGGGGTAGGACAAACAACAAAGGTTTCAGGCTTGAACAAGATCTGGGCATATAATAATATAAAAGCATTCAAGGTAGAGAAATACAACATTAGCCAAGATATGATGAAACTGGGGGACCAAGACAAGCAATCAAGGTGGATAAAAAACTTATTTTTTAAAAGTAAAAATGGGGAATTTAGAAGCAAAACAACAGAAGGTAGAGCCAAATATGTACAAACAACCTGCATGTTCTTAAATCATGAAAACCCATGTCAGAAATCTTCAAAGAAAAAATGATAAATAAACACACAAAAAACCCCATGCAACCATAAACCTTGAAAAATCATGCATCAGAAAACAAAACCCACATGCATTACCAAAAACCCAGAACCAGTACCTCCTTTATGGCACGGACCCAAAAGCCGTCCGCCAAATCCCAGTGAGAACGCAATTCGGACCGCCGCACCACAAGCAGATCAGGCGGGTACATGAACCGCACCGTGTACTCATCCAACTCGCGCTTGATCACAACCCGGGCCACCACGCGTCGAGGTGGAAGGCGTCGACTTTGTCGCCGGGCTCGAAACCAATCAGAGTGTGGGAGGAAGTGCCAGAGTGGGAGTGAGACTGTGAGCTGACAACCAACGATATCTTTCGTTTGGATTACTAGCACCGGAGCTGTAGAATCATTAGATCGACCGAGAAGTATTTTAGTTTGGATTAACAACACAACTTTGAGTTCTATTGGTTCCCTATCTAAGTATTTGCCAATGAGAAGTCATTGTTCTCTCACTAAACGAGGTCACTTTGTTAGGTTTCTTGGTGAAGTAAGGTGTTATTCAGGTCACTCAGTATTCGACACATTGAAAGCCAAACTTTTATTGAACTTCGCAGTGATTTAACAACCTTGTCGTGAGGTTCTAGAACTCAAGGACGAGACATGTTCTTTTTTGGCCGTGATCATTTGAGTACAAAGTCATTAGCGCGTTCAACATCACCACATCTACTTTACTCGTTAACTGAGCTTGGTCACAAGTTGGCACGCCCACATTCACTTGAAATACGTAATTAGCTCTTAATTGCTCAACCTACGCAACACGTAGGCTTGGTGGTTTTTGGAGTCAATAGTCAGTTTGTGGCTAAGCTTTTTAGTTGAGCTGTGTGTAATGTCTAATAAAAATCTTGTTAAACACAGAAACTTTAGAATAGATGAGAGAGAAAATAATATTTCTTACATATCCTCATTAATTGGAATCGATTATCTACTATGTTTAAAGTACATTGAAGGAATATTATTTTTGGGACATCGAAACAGTGGTTTTAATGAACCGAGTGGAGTCAAAATGCACAATATCAGGAAATAAGGGCCTGCTTAGTATTCTACTTAAATCCAACTTTTTAAACTCAAAAACAATTTTCAAGTTTTAGGCCTTAAAAACTTGTTTGGTAGGACTATTTTCAAAAAAATAAGCTCAAGACTAACTTAAAAATATAATATATTCTCTAAAAACATAAAAAGTGTTGCAGTCCTATTGGAATAGGAATGTGATTGTGTAAATCCTAGTAGATATGGGAATGTATCTTATATTCCTATTAGGAGTAGATTACCTATTAAATGTTGTAATCTAAAAGGGTAAGGAATTAACCTTCCCTACTACTATATATAAAAGCATAATGGGGTGGAATAACACACGCCCACAATTACACATCTCTCTCTTTCTCTCTATTATTGCCGCACATTTCTCTCTCTCTATGGCCTCCATAATTATATTATGCATACAATACGTTATCAGCACGCTCTTGACGTTGCGCTAACAGGAGAGTTTGATCTTTAATAAGGTGAATATTACGTTTTAATCATTCTTATTATGATTAATTTATTATTTTATTGAATTGATCTACATGCTATTGATTCAATTTAATTTTTCTGTGTTGAACGTGATACAACGCATTGAAGATGCAATTTCAGCTTACAAAGAAGGATCTTCTACAAATTCAAGGGCTTTTATTTGTTTTCTGCCAATCAGGTACGCCTAAAATAAAGTAAGATATTTGAAACAACCATGAAGCATGAAAACATTCCCTTCTTCCGATATATATATTGTATATGTTCATATATTTGTCAATATATATATATATATATATATATATATATTTGTTTCATGCATCTCACAATTAAATTGTTATGTGGAATATGTGAGTCAAAGTATCAAATTAAATTAGAAGCAATTCTAGGGTTTCTTAAACCCTACATATGTCGAAAAAAAATTGGGAATGGTATGGCACCACCCCTTGTGGCACAAACTGGGCAGCAACCATTTGGGCTTTGTTGCACCCACATGGACCTTGATTGCAGCTTTGCTGCAAGCATATCCACACCCCAGGCCTTTGGCCTGGTTAGGTTGTCTCAAACCCGTAGTCCCCAATCATCAAGGAAGCCTGCAACTTTCATTTTTGAACCTCCATCTGCTCTCGGCCCATGCCAGCAAGCTGTCATGCTTGTTGGATTGTCCTGTGAACACTAAGGCTTATAGCCTGCTCCGGTATCAACCTATAAACACGGATTTGGTCCTTGCATGACGCCAGCCCATTGTGGCTGGGCTCCTATGCATTAACAAGCCAGCAAATCTGCTGGGCTTTGTCCCGTGCCATCCCCGAGGCCCAACCTTGAAACGCAGCTACGGCTGGGGTTTCTCCCTTACCCCGTGACCTGAAGTTCACACCCGAGGCCCTTTTTTGGGCCATGCCTTTTACTCAAGGTACCCAACCCGAGCCCAATTATCTTTGGGGCAATTTTTTCGACCCATATGCTATTATTTTAGCATTCTAAATAGTATTAACCCGTATGTTAATATTATTTAGCTTCTACAATCAACCCTGTTTGGTCCCGATCTATTGAATTAATTAAAAGTGACCTGCAATCCACTAATCTAATAATGAATCTAAAATTATTGAACTGAAGATCACTTTTGGGCATTAACGATTCAATAATTTATTTTTATACTTTGAACCGTTGACATACTTTCATAGTAACAAAGCTCTCACAGTTGAGTTTCTGAAGAACCTCAAATCCATTAACTCAGTTGTATATTGCATTTTGTGTTTCTTGCAGGAACCTCTCTTTTATGAACTAAACGTTTATAAACTAAATTGAACATATAGTTTCAAATTTAGTGTCTTTGAAACCCGAAGTTTTTGTAAAACAATATACCCATGAAAACCATGGTTTAGAACCCCGAATGTTCTAACTTTGATGCTTATGGATGATTTATTCCCATAGCACCAATCACAATCGTGTTCTCTCTAATTCAATGGATTGTTGAACTCTAATTCAATGGATTGTTGAACTGTTACAAGTTCTCTCACAATCCAATTTGGAGTTTGTTTTTACAACATATGGTAGAATCAAGGCCTGCCAAGGTGTGGCATCATGCCTGAAGCGTGATCCTTGGCACCTAAGACCTAAAACTTCAAGAATAAGGGATAGTATTCCCAAACCTTAACCCTGCAGAATCTACTTATGTCTTGATGAAATAGATCATTGGTTATGCACTTGTTCTTGCCCCTACCAATGTTGTTATAGAGTACCATTTTAGTAGTCAATATGTGAGACTAATTTTGCTCCACCAAACATCGTTGGAAGAGCAGAATTTTGACATGGATGGCCTTGTTGGCCGAATCCACCCTAGTAACTTTGGTTTACTTTCTGAACATTTTTCCATGTTCTTGGATTCAAGTTTGGTGTATGTTTTACTTATGGATAATCTTATTGATATTGTCCTCGAATATGAGTTAATTGAAACATGTTTCTTAATACATGTGATCAATTCAATTAAACACGTGATTAGGTAGGAATGTGGGAAAGTTAGTTGTTTGGATGAATGCGTACTACGCACACTAATTTTACAACTAAATCACATCTTTAACAACGACTTCAGGTCTATCCAACCTAATTAAGAGCATTGGCACACTCCTCGTTGTATGAATGGTACTGCATCACCATTTAAGGAACCTTAAATTCTTCCTGACGTTGAGTTTTTAAGGATATTCGAGATGACAATAATCATAAATGAAACCACTGAAGAAAATAGAGTGAAATATCTTTGCACCACCTCCAAAAATAAGCCTGAAGCTTTGATTTAGGGCCAATAGGTTGTCTTCCAACTGGGAATACACCACATATGGTTGACCTGGAGCCTGGTGATTGAGCAGTTTACTTGTTTTGGCATGACCATTTGGGACACTTAGGTCGAACAGTGATGCTACGACGTATCTCTTTACCCGAAGTAAGGATCTAGTGCCCACAAGTACACTTTGCCAAGCCTACTCATAAGGGAAATTGATTTTCTATATCATTCCTCACAAAGATACGAAATTACCCTTTTTCATAGTGGATTCAAGGGAATATATATGGACTAATCCAACTAAAATGCGGACCATATAAATACTTATGGTTTTGGTTGATGAATCGACAAACTGGTCACATGTTTGTCCACACACATTACTGCTAAACCTCATGGCCGATTAAGAGTTCACCACCCTACTTATCCCTTGAGGTTCGGGAGACAGGAAAATGCCGGAGAGTTTATATCGACGGTTTTCGATAAAGTATTGCATGTATTTTTGGTTTATAATTGAACATTGAATTCCCATGTTCACCCCAAATAGCCTCGCCTAGTGATCATAAAGCGCAAATTTAAATGATCGCCCGAATTTTGGTAAAAGTACCAAGTTTTCGGTTTCTGCCTAGGGCTATGCAATCCTTGTACGCAGTTATGTTGGTCCACCTTGAAGCCCATTGCCACCTAACCTATATGACATTATAGTTGGTTACTGGGTACGAACCTGACGATTTTTCGTATTTACGCATTTGGGTGTGCATTCCATATGCCAAGTTGCGCCACCGCAACATATCAACATGGGTCCTCAAAGAAGGACATGTATCTTTTGTCGATCATGATTCTCCTTCACACTAGCTCTCCTAGAGCCCTTGCACACGATCTCATTACCGCTCATTTACGGATTGTTACTTTAATAAGACAGTCTTCATGCCGTTAGAGGGAGATAAGAACATCAATGTTCCTAGAGAACGGCGCGAATTTACGTGGACGTTGCCCACTATGTCTCATCTTTATCCCCATACCGCACAAGTGCGATGAATTCTAGTTTTCAGAATGTTGCTCCAGACGTATTTCTCTAATCTAGCTAAAGTGACAAGATCATATACCAACTGCAAACATGCCTGCAAAGATAGACGTACTTAACGGACATCGGGTCAACATCCTTGGAAGATGTGCCGCCTCTATTGGATGGTTTAGATGCCCCTGTTAGACGGTCCGGTACACCGGCGGATAACCAATCAATCTGTCTTAGCCTGGAGCACGACAGATCATTCGGTTCATAGGATTCACTTCCCTAGAAGAAGAAGACACGGCACAACAATGAATCTAAACTCGATCATTGTCTCAAATCATTTCCATCTCATGAGATTAATCTGGATTACTCTCAAGACTTGAAGTTCTTGGTCCAATATACTAGTTTGGATGAGCTAAATAGAATTGAAATGAGATTATCATTGATGATATTTTCACTTATATGGTAGCTACCAACATAAATGAAAAGCGATGATATCGAACCATGTTCCGTTGATTAAGTGGCAACATAGAACTGATTGGACAACTGAAATTACAATCCAGGTCAAATTGCTTACCAAAGTGTGTATTGGACCTGCTATTCTTACACTGCCCAAGGTAACCCTGTTATGTTACAAGTAGGAAAAGAATTGTTATGAGATGAATGAAATAGTACGATATAATCCACGCCTTACAGTGCAAGGTTTCTCTCAAAACATTTTGTGATTGATAACAGCATTATGACATGTGGTTAGTGTTTTCTCCATGGGGATATAGATATGAAGATTTACATGTAAGTTCCTGAAGAAATACATGGACTGGTTCAAGTAGTTCCAAAACCACGGAACACCCTGTTAACTCGTTTTGAGGCGTTCACTTACAATCTGACAGATGTAGTATACCCATCTAAGTGATTATTTGATCAGTCAGGGATATGAATTATGCCCTTGCATGTTAAACTATGAAGTCTTATTCTGAATTGCTAGAGTTACAGTTTATGTCGTTAACACGAATCTCACGAAGACTCCGAAAGAGCTTAAGAAAATTGCCTCGCACCTAAAGATGGAATTTAAGATGAAGGATCTTAGGAAAACTAGTTTATGCCTTGACCTGAAGTTCAAGCGTTGTTCTGATGATACCTTGGTCTACCAGTCGAACTACACCCCGAATGTGTTACTTTTGAGTATACCTTTGATCGTCCATACGTTATATGCAAATGAGACCCTTGAAGAGGTTATGGAATCCGAAATTCCATATCTAAAGTTCAACTTCACTCTTCATTGTACTTATCTCATTGTATTTAGACAGGACATCTCATTTGTTGTTGATCTTGGTAAAAATGCAGCACCGCACCTACACACAACCAGTGAATTGGTATTAAAGACGTGCCCTGAAGGTACTATGAGGGCAAATCCCAACGCATCTTGAGCGGATCCAACCCCTTGATCCTCGAAATGATGCTTGCCTTGTTGTTATGCTGACGTAGATTACTTATTAAACCCGCACAAGGTAAAATCCCCAAATGGTTATGTCTTTACCGTTAGGGATATCGCAATATCTTGAAGGTCCACGATATGACCTTAGTTGCGAAATCTTATAATCGTTCCAAGACTCACCTCACTTCACTACGCCATAAGTGAGACATGGTTAGGAGTTCTTATTGAGCATATTCGAAGTACTTGCTGTGTTTTCATCCATCGTTGAGTCCCGACGACGATCCATGAAGACTATGCCGCATGTATCCACCCGGCCAAGACATGATACATCAACAAAGTCAACACCAAGACATATTGCGTCTACATTTACATCAGCAGAGCATTAGGAGGTTGAAGTCATGCAAGCCGATCCCAGACAACCTTGGCGACCTCTACACGACGTCACTGCCGAAGTCAACCTTTCAGAAACTTGTCCGAGGAATTGGTATACCTAACTATCATATGCAATGCTTGTAGTTCTCATTTGGAAGTTATGTCAAACTCAGGGGGAGAATCCAGAAGTATACTCACTTGATCTTAATGCACTCTTTTTCTCAACGAGTAGGAGCATTTGTCCCACTAGGTTTTTGCTACCTAACTAGGTTTTAACGAGGCACCTATCCTGGGTTGATCATACCCTTGTAAGCTCTTCTACTTGTGTCCAAAAGACGTATAGTTTTGACTTCATGCAACTTCTCACTTTTCTCCTTAGTCTATGGGTTTTTCTCCCACCTTGGGTTTTACCATATCAAAGGTTTTGTGAGTTTTACTTTTTATGCATTCTTCCGTTGATTTGAGACTCGCATTCGTTCATTGTGCCGACGACTTCATCAACTGTACTTGCTTCATCACTAAAGACCTAATGCGCCATTTACTTGAGTATTTACACGCTCAATATGGAGTGTTGCAGTCCTATTGGAATAGGAATGTCATTGTGTAAATCCTAGCAGATATGGGAATGTATCTTATATTCTTATTAGGAGTAGATTACCTATTAAATGTTGTAATCCTAAAGGGTAAGGAATTAACCTTCCCTACTACTATAAATAAAGGCACAATGGGGTGGAATAACACACACTCACAATTACACATCTCTCTTTTTCTCTCTCTATGACCTCTATAATTGTTCAGTAAATTATGCCTACAACAAAAAGTGAGTTTTTAGAGTTTTGAAGCTTAAACTCACTCCTTTCTTTTCTCTCCCTCCTCCCCTCTCACTCCAAATTTATCTCTCTCCCTCTTTTCTTCTTCCTCTCTCCTCTTTTTTTTTTATTTTATTTTTTTTTTTTACCTTTTTCGTCTCTTCTCCAATCCGCTCTCTTCATTCTCTTGGTTCTTTCTCTCACTCTTCTTCCTCTCTATCTCATCCGATTCTCTCTCTTCTTTCTCTTTCTTTCAATCATTTCTTACTTTCTTTTCTCCTCTCTCATCTTTCTCCCTCTCCTGCAACCCCCTCTTTTTAGATCTCTTTGTTTAGTTTAAGTCGTAAGATTTAAAAATTTTAAATCGCAAACCAATCAAGTTTTTTAGTCTTAAAGAAAAAAAATTTCAAGAAATGTTTTGAGAAATGATAAAAAAAATTTCAAATAGGGTACCAAACAGGCTCTAAGATTCTCTCCCCTCTTCTTTCCATTTCCTTTCATTCCCTTTTCTCACACTTTCTATTTTGTCTTTCTCTTTCTATATAAAATTAATATAAAATGTTGACTTTGCTTAACCGTGACCGTTCAAAAAGGTGAGGAGGAAAGGGAAGGAAAAAAAGAAGAAGAGAGAATCCTTCTCCAAATATCAGAGAGTGATCAGACCCACATGGCAAAAGTAGAAGGAGGATTATGGATTTGCGGATATGCATGCAGCTTTTACGTATATGTAATCAAAACATGTGTTCCTTACGCACCACATCAAGCAGCAGATTCCCCCACTTCAGGAAACGTTAGTTTTCCATTGTTTTTGTTTTTTATAATTTAAGAAATACATCATCGTGATTGTATAATGTACATCAATTACATACAATCCAGAAATTGGGACCACATAATGAAAGGAGGATTCCACTTTCGTGTCTATTATTTTGTAAAGACATTTATTATGACGAATTACTAAGACCTATGAAGGTAATTTTTCTTTTTAACGACATTATTCACATTAAAGAGATAAATTAACAACAATATTTAAATACTCAAAAAAAGAATAGGAGTTCTTATTCAAAATAATTAATTATCGATTTATAGAACTTCGTTTTTATAATCAGAACAGTTCATATTATAAATCACTTTGTAAAGATTTCCTCTGTAAAAAAATTAATTAAAACTACGGTTGTTTAGTCATCAAACTGTATAAAAACAAATGAATAGAATCAGTAAAAGCATTATGAACCATGCATGTATTTGCTAGAATAGATTAACTAAACGATCTTAGTTTTAATTCTTTTTTACAGAGATGATCTTTACAATGTGATTTATAATATGAACAGTTCTGATTATAAGTACAGAGCTCTGTGATTCAAACACGAAGAGTTTTGAGTAGGAGTTCTTACTCATTTTTTAGTAGCCAAATATTGTTCGTAAATTAATAGCCTAAGTAATAATGTGGTTCGAAATTGTTTTCGACGAAAATCAAATCTAAAACCTCTAACTTTCAGGTGAAGAGAAATATCATTGAACTGTAATACTAAGTGAGATCAAAACTCATGTTTTAGGATTAAAAACAAAAAAAAATAAAAATTTCACATACACAAAGTGTGTGGCCATATACTAGTATTAGTTAAAAGGTTCTCATTTTTTAACCAAAAAAAAGTCGTCATTTTATTAATATAATACTAGCATCACTACAAGAAAAATGAGCTTTGGGTACAAAATAAAGGGCACAATTGAAAATTTTGTGTCAGTTTGACCACCAAAAAGTTTAAACAATTCCCATTCCATAGAGGGCACCATCTATTGTGCCCAATGTTAAAAAAAGTAGACACAAAACACTAATGGGCACGGAAATCGTGTCGAGTAGGGTCACATGACAACTTTTTTACTTAAAATGGGCACAAAAAATATTTTATGTCTATAAAAATTATTTGTCAAAGGCACTATATGTTCTCTCTCGTTTGTCTTTATCTCCACTAGCACACCAATTATTAAAATTTATAAAATTGTGGTAAATAATTGTATGAAGCTGTTTATTACCGTGCAATATTTTAGCCTCAAAATAAGTTAGCAATAATGTTGTTCAAATTTGTTTTACCCGAAAGCTGAACCTCAGATCTCTCACTTACAAGTAAAGAAGAATACCACTACACCGTAGTACTAAGTGGCATGTTTTAGATTTACAAAGGATCATTTCCAGGTGCAATGAATGTTTGTTAGATTCGTATCTTTTTGAACTGCTTTTTAGATTGTTATCTTTTTGCAGGTTTGTTTTTTATACTTGGTGATATGGTTTTTGGTTTTAAAGTCCTACCTGCAGTGACACATAACCAACAATTGTGCCCTTAGGGTTGGTCTCTGTGCAAAAGTTAGTTGGTCTTCAGATAGACAAATGAGTTAATAATTGTAGATTCCTTTTTATGACACTAATGATAGAAATTGTGTCCACTAAATATTAATAAATAATAATTAATCACTCTACTTCTCATTGGGTCTTCAAATAGAGAATATATTTTAATAATTATAAATTCCTCTTTTCTGACACAAATGTTAGAAATTGTGTCCAGTAAATATTAATAAATAATAAATACTCTATAGCAAAAGAATATGTTGGCACAATTATGGATTTGTGCCTTTATTCTACTATAAAATGTCCACACACTCCCTTACTAATTTGTATATGGAAATTAAGAAGGTTGCTTCATACACTTGTGTTTCTTTTGAATTTGATCAAGTTCTACATCATTGAGAATGGCGGACAGGCGACGTCGTGGAGTTAGAATTGGAACTGAATCTCCAGCATCACATTCGTATATTGCTTCCAACATTACAACAGCAAATTCCACAACGAATCCTCCAGTTCAACGTCCACGACAACCTGTTAATGCTGGGCGCATACCTCGTTCTTTTGATAATCAGTACATTCTTACTACTTTTGCTGATGGTCGCCTTGGCTACGCATTACCCTTCAATAACGGATGCGTACGCGCACCTCAAGGACGTGTATTGCCAGCATGGGCAAACCCAGGTAGGACAGAACAATATCCTGTCAATTTGGTTTCTGCTGAAACAACAACTGAACAGTCTACCAGTTCTGTCGTTATTATTGAAGAACCACGCACTTATCAAGCACAAATTCGTCCTAGAGGTCTGTCTCTCCCACAGTTGAGCTCACGAAATATGCAGAATGTTACCATTGAGATTTTAAGTAGCGATGATGAGGACAATTAATATATTTTGTATTATGTTATATTTCACTGGTGTACTGTGAAAATATAACTATCTTATGCTATGCTGGACTCCTCTTAGGTCCTTTTATCAACTTATGTAGTATTACAATATAATAATATTTTCTTTCTAATTGGCCCATGATATAGATACTCCCAACATTATATATTTTTTGGTTTATAATTATGTTTCCCGGTTCATACAAAAAAGATAAAACAAAAGAAAAGAAAAAACAAAAGAAAAACGAAAAGAAAAAAAGAAAAAAAGAATAAAAGAACAACGCAAGCCTTTTATCATGCTAAACACAATTAACCTTCGATAGAGCTTCAAAATTAAAACAAAATTGGACTATAACTAATAATGGCCTTGTGAAATCCCATCCTCGGAATTTCACTATTAATTACATATCTCGTTATTTAAATTCGTATTTCACGTTTACATTATTTTCATTAGTTAATTTTAATTCCATTGATTTTTGGAATTAAATCGAATAACTATCGGATTTGAATTTTCGTAATCAATCTTTAAAATTCGTTGACCTTTCAAGTTCACAATTGATGTTTTCAAATAGATCTCGAGACAACGAACGCACAGATGAAAACCGTTTGCGAATCCGGATTATAACGGCATAGTTACAAACATTTGAAGTCATTTCACTAAACTATAGATTTAAATGAATATAAACTCCCACCTTGTGGGAAAGAGGCCATTCAGGCCAAAGGGAAGGAACCAATAAGTTAAATGGTGGAGGACCAATCAGAATTTGGGGGGGGGGGGGGTGTTGGAGGTTGAGCAACCAATCAGAAATTAGGAAGAAAAAAAAATACTATGCAAATCAATGCTCGAGTTATGTTTTGCCATATCCCGAAAACGGGATATGATAGACGTACGGATACTTGATGACGTCATGCGTCAATCCGGGACGTATGTCGAGATCAGAAGTGACAAGCTTATAAAATTGGATTTATAATAAGTTTCCCCTTTCTCCAAATTGGACTTCTCCCTCTCTTTTATGGTGCAAGTTTGGGTTTCCCACTACTAAATTCAAAAACTTAGGTTTCCACCACCGCATTACACAATTGTGCCCACTAACTCTTAGAATAATAATTAAAATTCTACCCTAATTCTATCTCGGGTCCCTTCTATCTCTTTCCCTTTAGTTTCCCCTTTCGCCCTGCTTCCCCTCAGATTCTTTCTCTCACCTTTGTCTCTCTCTCTCTCCAACCCCTCTTTCTCTCTTTACCTTCTCCAGACAAATCGTGGAGGCTCTTGAGCCCCATAATCGCCAGAATCCCCTAGCAGAAACCTCATGCACGTGATGGAGGAAGGTTTGGGAAGATCGGGGTCTGGTAGGGAGAGATCAAGGGAGGGGGTGGGTCGGGTTTGGGATGATCGGTGGATGTAGAGCCTGAATCGGAAATCGCGTTGGGATCGGAGTCCGATAGGGAGGGATCATGGGAGGGAGGTGCGTCAGGTTAGGAGGTGTTGGTGAGGGAAGGGCAGGTGCGAGTCGAAGAGGGAGTGAGGAGTCGTGGTCGTCATCAATATTTCATCGCCATTGTGGAAACCTTCGAATTCGGAAAAATGGTTTGTCTTCTTCCCATTTTCTGGAAAAATGGTTTATGGGTTTTCAATGTTATTGCATGTTCCATTCAAATTATGATTTGGGTGTCTCGGATTTTAAATTTTAAATCTTAGCATGGCTTCTGACTCCATATTGTTGGTTGCTCGTGGGTTATGTCCCAGACTCCAAATTTTACGAAGTTGAAGCGATTCTGAGGTGCAGAAACGATTCACTCAGCTGTTTGGTTCTTAATTTTGTTTACGTTGATTGTTTATAGCTCTGCTGCATGTCTGCTGTGCTTTTTTCTTCTATTACTTTTGTGTGTGGAATACATGAGGTTATGGGTTTTACTTTCATCTAATTATTTCTTAATCTTTGCTATGATTATGGGACGAGCTAGGCCCTGGCGAGTTTTGCATGTTTCTTTGGTAAGAACTGTTGAACCTTAAACACAGCATACTGCATATTAATTAGCATTGCATTTTGCATTGGCATAATAAAATTAGGAAAGCAACAAATTGATGTTTCAAATTTTGTTGATTGGATAGTAGGAAGAATAGCTCTCTGTTTCTAAGCATGTGTAGTTATCTAAGCACCATCCCATCTTCTTCTGCAGTTGCCTTTAATCCTTTTTAAACACTCAAATCCATTTGCATATATCGAACACATAGTCACGACTGATTTGGATTGGAGTTCAAACACGATAAACATTGAAGGTTAATGAAATTCTAATCTAGAGTGCCATTGATGTCACTGGACCTAAATTTTGATTGCGGTGTGGCCTGTTGCGACATGTCAAAAGATCAATTAGTAGTTGTTAGTCGTACCACTATACAATTCATTTCTGGAATTTAATGAAAATTGTTTGTGATTATTGCTTGGAATTATAGATAAGATTTTGAAAAGTTAATTCCTTTTATTGCTTCTTCTTGTTCGTCATTGCGGTTGCTCATAAAGGATATAAGGTGATGGGTACAATGTTAGTAATAAAGGGTTAGTTTGTTGACAGACTGCTTGAACTATTGAATAATGTTGCAACTCTCCCCCATATTCCTGATGTTCTTTCCTCTTGTTTTTTCGTCATGCCATACTTCGTTTTTGGGTTAATCTGTAAGTTTTTGCTGAATCTTTGAACCAGTTTTGGCAGTTGGTTGTTGATCCTGCCACTAAAGAACTATTGCATTATACTGAGAATCCAGTGACTTTTGTATGTACACGATGCAATTACTGTCCCAAAATTGTTCATTTAGTTGGTGCTTCATGATCTCAATTCTTTGTTTTATGTACTTTGTTACATGCCACATTATGTAAGGGTTATCTATTTTCTAAATGCAGATGAGTGATTTGATCAATTGTGGTCTATATGTATTTGTTCCCACATATTTTACTGCCATTCAAGAAGTCTCCAGTCATCGAGAAGGCAGAGGTTGGTCTTTTTCTTCACTGGCATTATAGTTGTGGATTGGTTTGCACTTGGGATCAAATTCTGGCTCTAAAAATATTATATCACTTGATTTGTAATTATTGAGAACATATTTGATCTCATGGCCAAATGAATTTTGTAGATTATGGATGCAATTATTTCTCATGGTTGCTTCTTGCGAGAATGTAGCGTTCAACACTCCATTGTGGGTGCGCGCTCACGTCTAGAGTCTGGAGTCGAACTTAAGGTGAGCTACCCTTTCTACGCATTGGTAACAACAGGCTACCAGATTCCAATATGTTAATCATATAATATTTCAAGCAGCACTTAGAATGCGCTTGAAAACATAAGCATGCTGGTGTTACGAGCTCTGATCACATTTGGTTATTTTAAATCGATTTTCAGGATACTATGAATTCTCAATGTTGATTGGATGTTTGGGTAGTTAAACATCACTGAAAATATGTGATCCTTTCCCTTTTTCATTTTTCCTTTGGTTTGGATTTCAGGAAGGTGATTGCATAATCCACTGAGCTGGGAAAAAGGGTAAAATCAGTTACGGGTGGCAATTATGTAGGAATGCATGGATACATTGATAGGAAAATCTCATTATTTTGTTGGTCTTTTATCTTTAACACTTGTAAACATGTTCTTTATGAGGAATATTTCTGTAGTTTCATTAGACATTCCATTTCTAATATTGGATTGCTTGCCATCTTTGATTTTATGAAAATTTTAAATTTTTGGTTTTATTTCAAAATTTTGCATTTCTATTTTTTTTTAAATGGAACCTACTGGGCACAATAACAAAAATAGTGCAAACATGGATGGAGAAGGTCATCTGACAAGTTTGTCAGAACATAGACACAAAAAGGCCTTCATTTGTGCCTGTGTCTTTGAGCACCAAACAGTGTATTGTGCCCTTTTAGTAATGGTGACGCCCATAGAGGGCACATATACAAACTTAGTTGCTGCACGGTTGCCATTGGTCTATGGACGCATATGTTGGTGCCCTTTGACCTCAAAGGGCACAAATAATTTATAGTGTGCAGTGCCCATATTTTTTGTAGTGCATATGAGCACACACAAAGTGTGTGAGAAATTTTTTTATTTTGTGTTTTTGAAATAGAAGGAGAGAGGAAGAGAGTGATAGAGAACGTGGGAGTGAGAATTTTTTTAATATATAAATTAGAAATATGTTATGATTACATGTATGTGAGGCTTTGAAAAAAAAAAAGCAAAATTTGGTTATGTGAAATTACATTTCTGCCCCATATTTCTTATTCATGTTCTTTTTTAATTAGAAGATTAAACTGGTAATTTTATAAAATTTTGATTGACAATGAGTATTTTATTAATGAGTATAATTTATGTGAACAAGTGTTAATTATGCTTTGTTTTTTCTATATAAACAAGCGAGAATAGAAAAAATTAAACCTCATACCAGGTCTTATGTTCGTGCGATATTTAATTCAAATTAAAGTGCGATGTTCGAAATAAAAAAGGCTCACGTTCATTATAATTTTTTTATTTTTTATTTATTTATAGTTATCAAATGAAATAAATTAAACAAAAATATGAGTGATGATCGAAATAACCGCTCTTATTTTTGCCAAAAGCACATACAACGTGTAGCACGAGCAACCTCTCTTTTCCTTGAATCGCGGCGAGTGAAAAATGGAGCCAAAGATTCCGTCGCTTCCAGGACGAAGTATCCAACAATAGTGAATATGACATTTGTCTTGTTGCAAATCAAATTGCTTGCGTTGAAAATTTTATCCCATTTTCTGGACCATGCATATGCACGTGCAAATTATTTTGCAGATCGAGGAGATAAATACAAACATGGTTTGATGCTTCCCTGTGTGCAGACAAATATTGTGTGTTCCACGAGGGGTGCAGGTGGCGGATTCCTTTGGATAACATATGACATCTCGAGTCAGGTATTAATTTGACACAATTTTTTTAGAAAATTGTTATTGGTAATCCAAAATTCTCATTTTACACTTCAAACATTTTATATTTAGAAATAAAAATGTATTTGTAAGGAGTGTAGAATGAGATTTTTAGAGTGTCAATAACACTTTCCTTTTTTATTTCATATACACTACTTTTAAATTTTCGACCCTTAACTCGAATAAATTAAAAAAATAAAATAAAATTTAAAGAAGATACATGTAAATGTAAAATAAAAATAGGGGTATGAATATTACTACTTTTTATCTTTATTATTTATCGAAAAGAAAAAAATAAAGAAATTAGAACTTTTACCACATCGGGAAGGAAGTATTTCTCTATATCATTTACCCTTAAAAGTTTCCACAACGGAATTGGTACTTGCAGGCTGAAGCTAGGAAAACTTTCTAGTAAGACAACTGTTTTGTTGTGGTCAGATGTGTGCTGATGCTTCGATTAAGTTTATTTGCGGATCTAGATTTTTAATTCCGGGGGATTCAATTATATAAACATCTAAAATTTATTAGACATAATTCATACTAAAGTATATTCAGTTTTTCTAAGTGAGTATTTCGTTGAATATTTGGTGAGCAAGTAGTCATCTACAGAGTTATGTTATGTGCATATCTACATATGTGTATAGCTTTTGATGAAGCTTGTTGACATATGCTGACAACTTTCAAGTGAGCTTAACGACAAATCTGAATTGACATGTTTGAACAACAAATTTACCTCATTTTGTTTCATATTTAAAATAAAATGATTGAGTATGTGAAATCGTGATTGGGTTACGAGTTAACAATATTTAATAAATCCAGTCATTCTAATCATTCTAACATTGACACATGTTCACCAACATTTAACAATATTTAACAAGTCCAACCATTCTAATATTGACACATGTTCACAAAAGAATGCTAAAATGCACTTACAAGTTATGATGACTAATTTTTAATTAGAGAAATTTTCTATTGTTACGGGAATACGAATAGTACATCATTTATGTTTATATAAGTGGTGAGAAATTTTAATATTCAGATTATTAATTTTTTAACACATGTATTTCACTATTTGTATAATAACACTTAATGTATTACCTCATATTCTGATCATATTGAAAAATCTCTATTGAAATGAAAATGGAAGCGTAGGTACTCTTAATTAATAGGCTAGGTATATATTTTTCTAAATTATTTATATATGCTGTTGTGTGAAATAAAGTAAGTTACCTAACTATTACCGGGGTAGTTCTTTATTATTTATGTGAAGGTTCTAGGGGATTATAGAACTGGCTTTATCCCTATATTTGTGGCGACCAAGTTTGTGGGGAGTGTTATAGCAACCGTGTCTGATGTGGATGCTATTCGTGTACTTTTTTTTTTTTTTTTGGCATATTTCTTATGATTGTTGGTTCAAATGACTTGAGATGATCAAATGATAACATAAGTTAATAATTGTGGGAGAAGTAAAAACAGATTTATGGATTGCACCACTAAAAAAATGTGGAGTCTCGAAGATGTTTGACAACTTACCATTAATTATTTTGTGAGGGTGTGTTTTTGTTTAATAATTTATTTGTGGTTGCCATAATTGGCACCAAACTTAAAGTTAGGTCGCTCATTGTAAAAAGTTAACCCTAAAATTTATAAGTTAACCATTTCATTCCACATATACCTTATTGAAAACCTAATCTCATAAACCCTAAAATATGTAAGTTCACCCACCCAAAGACACCTACCCGCCTCTTTTTTACTTATAATGTGTGAGAGATAAAAACAAATGTGTGAACTTAATTTAAAGTTGAGTGTCGATAAAAGCACTCTTATTTTTTGGGTGGTGCTATTCACATATTTCTTTTTACCTTCTATTTTTTCTCTATTAATTTATGTTCTTTGATCCTCTTCAACTCATTCAATATGATGATCAATTTTTAATTTTTATTTTTTTAAGTTGGTGTGTTATGTTTATTTAATTATATATGCATTTTTTTAACACAAACGCTGACATTGATCAAACTGAGTTACAAAAAATCCTCATGTATTATGCTTACTAAAAAGTATAAAATTAAAACAATTTTCATGTTGTTGTAAAATCGATGATGTGTGCAGTGGAATAAAAGAAATAAGACACAAAATTTACGAGATTCCTCTACAGTCAGTGTGACTAGAGTACGTCCTCAGAGCAGTAGCGATGCTTCCATTATAATTTAGAATAATAAGAGTACAAAATAACTCTCTCTCTCTCTCTCTCTATTATCCCCTCTCCTCCTCTTCTCTTTTCTCTCTTCCTCTTCTTCTCTTTTCTCTATTCCTCTTCTGTGTGCCTTGTGGCTTCTATACCCTCATTCGTTTTATAAGCAAAGAGAACACTATTCACTTTACAAATTTTCCACAAATGAATAGTGAAAATACTGTGCATAAATAATAACAGACTATTCATGTGGGCCATCCACATATTATTCACAACACTCCCCCTTGGATGGCCACAAGTATTTGATTAACTCGTTAAAATTTTGATCTGTTTTGGATGCTCCCCTTGATAAGTATCTCCCCCTGATTTCAAATCATTTAGGCTGATCGTTGATCATTCTGCTTCAGTCTCTTAGCAAGAAGAGTTGTTGAAAGAGGTGTTTTACTTGTTGTTAACTTTCCACAGGCTTGTTCTTGAACTAGGTTGAAGGGTCTTCTGCTAGACTTCCTCCAAAGGTCTGAATTTACTACTTTTATCTGGAGCTGAATTTGATTCAAGGGTGGTGGACACTTGATCTTGAATCGGACTTGTGATTTCTTCAAGGACCTTTGAGGCTTGATCTTGAATGAAATTGGACCATGAGGAGCTTCATGTGGCAAATGATCTTCGGCTTTCTTGAGGATGAATCAGCACGTGTTTATTGCGCCTGTCTCCACATGCTTCAATGTATCATTTTCACTTGCCTTATATGTTCCCCTTGCAGAAGTGGTATTTTCCCTGGTTTTCCCCCATGCATGTATGGCATCTTCTCTTGTAGTATTTGTTCACTGATGCATGAGTGGAATGCAAACCTTGCATTTGAATGGTCCTTCACTTCTTGGTGACTCATCCATGCGTGGCAACTTCAATGTAAAGAGCCAACAACGGGCCAATTATTCTACGGTGTTGATGACTTGAGACCCAGCTCTATCAACAGTTGAAGATGAGTACTCGAGAGCAATTTTAGGTAAGCAATCAGGAAAGGTTCCAAGCAATCGGTTCCTTACCGAAAGTTTGAGTGGAGGTTCCGACATATTAGTTTCTTTATCCTTGTCTTTGTAGGTGAGAACAAGGACAAAGGAAAGGACAAGAAGATTGCATGATATGAGATACTTTTGCTCTCGTCCCTGATAATATGAGATAATCTTGCTCTAGTGTGATTGGTTTTGAAGAGGCATTCTCGGAAAGGAAGAAAACTGGGAATTTCGAGATGCTTTGTTGAAGATGCATTCTCGGAGATAGAGATTTTTCAAGTCTGCCTTATTATGGAGAATGAAGGTCGACGTATATAGAGATTTTTCAATAACAAGTAGTGATGTTGTGCCTTTACTCTTGCCAGCAACTGTGGTGTAATTAGAACAGTAAGATTTACGCGTTTTCAACTTTATCAGAGATCTTTGACAAAGTTGCACGTGATATCCAAAAGCTGAGATTGCATCTGAAAGATGTTGACGAACCTTATCCTGAAAATCTGGCTTTTGAAATTCGGAGAGCGATGCCTCTTCGATCTCTGAACAAGTGGCTTTGTTGCCTCTTCTTTTATAGAGACATCAATTGTGTTCAAGAGTATGCTCATAAAGTTGTTGCCTGTAGAAATTTTCCCCCTTTTTGCACTTCTGAGATTTTATTTGACCTCTTTTTTCCTACATCATTTCTAAAAATGGCTTGCCCATCTAACATTTGCTTAGATTTGAGTCTTAGGAGTGATACAGATGAGCAGCGTCAGGATAATATATGGCGTCCATCTTTCTTATCTTCTAATAGTCCTCTTACGGTTGGAGACTCTATGATGAAGAATAACATAACCGTTACTGTGGTGGCTAGGAATCTTCTCACTCCAAAGGATAACAGAATCCTTTCAAAACAGTCTGATGAGTCGGCCGTTCAAGACTCCTTGGCTCTTAGTGTTCAGTGTGCTGGCTCTGTTTCCAATAAAGGCCAACGCCTACTTGCTCGAACTCACCAAGTTGAATCATTGATGGCTAATATGGCAAGTCTTAAACAAGAAATCAGAGGGCTCAAGCATGAGAACAGAGTGTTACATGTGCTTGCAAATAATTACTTTATGAGCATGAAAAGAAAGCTCGACTAGCTACAGGAATCCGAAAGTCAGAATCAAAGTGATCACCAGAGGTTCGTTGCTAGATTCCGAAGGCAACTGATTCCTTCCCGTTCTGTTGTTTTGCCAAGTACTGGGGTGTCACATGATCAATCTTCAGTGCCTCCCCCTTCTGGGGTACTGCCGAGTACTGAGGCTTTACATGAGAACCATTGTGAAGGCTCCATCCTGTTTGTTTGTTTTAACTCATGTGTATGTACATGTCTGTAATTTCTCGTAGATATCAATATATAAGCTTTATTTCATTCAATGTATTGTGTCAAATATAATAAAGCATATACTTCACTAAGATGTGGTACTTCTGAACCAAATATCAATTTATCTTTACCCTCACCAAGATAAATGATCATTCTTAGTGTCTAAATCATTTGAGTATTCAACTCATAATCTTCAATCCATATGATTCTTTAATATCATAAACATCATGGAAAAGATTCGTGTTGACATATTGATCGATCTGCAATTCGAGACACTATTTCTCTCAACACTTTATAATCTTTCTAGACTCTTCAGGAGTCCCAATCTAATGTCATCGACTTTTGCAAGAGATTTTAGTATGTTGCAACAATATCATAATGATAGTACTCACTAAGGAAATTTATACCATTCATTGGTATTAAGTACATATTTTATGATTTACCCTTTGAGGGCTTAATTCAAGCACTTTGAATCCTTCAGGGATTTTCGACACTTCATGACATATTTTCCTTTGGAATTTATACAGAGCAATTTGCTCCTATGTATACTTGAGGGATTTACTTATAGAGATATGATGTGGGCGACTCACAACCCTTCATATATAATTCTCCATTCATATGAACTCGTTTACAAGAGTATAATTTCAGGTTTCAATTAGTAACCTTGTATCATATCATATGAGTGTACTTCACTATATTATAAATGCCCATATGTAACCTTCTAGGTTCAACATCTTTTGGCTATTTGTATTGTATTCAAGTATATAGGTCTATATTTCCACGTTTTTACAAAACTGTAATGGAATTGCCTTTCTCCATTTTGGCCAATAATTTTGTTGACAGAAAAAGAATGGGACTCAATATCAACACAACTCACTGATGAATTTAGTAGCCAAAATTACTATTGGTTATCATCAATCCGTGATCCCATATTCTCATGTGCATGCGCATGCATAAAAACTTTTTATTTATTTGGATATCCATTGCCTCTTCAAGGGCATTAGACTGTCTCTTCCAGGACAGTAATACTTTAGAGAATGTGGATCATAACCTCCTCTAGAGCGTTATAGAGCTTGGATTTTAATCTTTACTTCCGGGAGTTGAGTCATTGGAACCTATACGTCTATCTTGCTTCATGTATGAGACATTAACATTCCCATGTCTGCGAATTGACCTTTCCGGGACAAGTATCCTTGCGGCAACTGTCATGCTTCTGGCATGCGACAGTTATGCTTCGTGAATGCAATAGTTTTAGTGGTGCCATATTCTTCTTCTTTTAAAAGACTAAACCTTTTGAGTCTGATGGTCTGCCACGTTTCAGGCGTGTAATAGATAAATCATTTGCTGCCACATTATTTTGTCTAACAGGGACATCAATTCTTGTAGGCATATTTGCAACAAGTATATGTGATTTCATCACTTTCGTGGTATCATTCAATTATTCTTACTTCATTTTCTCATTGATCACTTCGTGGATCAAAATAAGACAAATTCTATTCGTTCTTTTGGAACAGTCTTTTCTCATCATTCTTCTGGAATGATTCTCATTGTTCTTCTGGAACAAAGTTATTTTCTCCCGTTAACGATGGGAAAATTGTCTTATCAAAATGATAGTCTGCAAAACCACGCGGTAAACACATCTCCAATCAAGGGTTCTAAATATTGAATGATAGATGATGAAGCAAATCCAACATAAATTTCCAATTTGTGTTGATGCCTCATTTTAATATATTGTGGAGCGTAATAGGTACATAGATAGCACAACCAAAAACTCATACATGTATAATGTTTGGCTGGTTCCCAAACACAAGTTGTATTGAGAAGTATTGATGGTTGGAGACAGGTCCCAACCAAACTAATAATGCATCATGACATGTCACCATGTAGAAAACTTGACAATTTTGTTTTCATGAGCAAAGCGTGGGTAATCAATTTCATCCGCTAAATAAATACTTTTGCTAAACCATTTTGAGTATGGGCATGAGGAATTTCTGGTCCTTATTTAATAGTCTGTAGACTGAGACTCTTATGGCTTTTATTGCAATTAAGTTGTGGCACTGCGGCACTTCAAACTTACTGTACTCATCAAGGAACTTCATGTCCTGATCTTGAGGATCTAGGGACTTCATGCCCAATCTTATGGAACTTCTAGTCCAATCATTTTTATATGATGAGGATCAAGAAACTGCAGGTTCTGATCTGATCAAGGAACTTCGGGTCCTATATATAGTCATCGTAACAAAAAAAATACAATAAATAAATTAAAGCAATAGGCGGTAATTTCAGCCGTAGTGAATAAATTGCATATAAGTAAATAAAGCTTGTGACAAGGGCTTTAATTCAGTACCATTCACATAAATCAAAACTTAAAGCAGTAGGTGGTAAAACCGTCCATGATAAATAAATTGCTTTAAAGTAAATAGAACTTGTGAAAGTGTTTTAAGCCAACACCATTCACATAGATAAATATATTTTTCCTTCTTTCTTTTCAAATGGTGTAACACCATCCAAAAACCTTTACCCTTTTTTTTATTGATTTTTTTTTCTTCTTATTCATTCACATGCATTATTCCAAAAACTTTGCCTTTTGTTTTCTTTCACATGGTGCAATGCACCTTTCCAAAGCTTTGGCCCCAATTCCAACACATCAAAGTAGCTCTTCTGGAGCTTTATGGCTGCTGGTTTTTCTTTGCCCTGAGCAGAAGTCATCCTACTTAATTATCTCCCAACTTCTTGTAGGTAATGGGGAGCTCTGGGGATTTTTCAAGCTTAATTCAGAGAACTGCAACGCCATCAAAAGACAGCAGCCATGGGTGCCAGGCGAAGTAACGTAAAACTCAGAGCTAGAATTCCTGTGAGTCCTCAGATCCATTGAGAGCGATGCGATCTGGGTTTCCAAGTCTAATAAGATTATTTTGGATCTCTGGAAACCAATTGTCAGATATGAGTTTTCTTATCTCGTGACGATTACAAGTCGTTGTAAATTTCAATTCTCACCGAAATTTGGTGGGGCGCTTCTGGCGCGGTGGGAGAGACAAACAAATAATGGAAGTCATATAATAAGATATATAATTGCTTCAAGAAAATCAGTAGTACAGAAAATTTGAAGATGAAATGAAAAGATTTTCTTATCTGGGAGATTTTAGCTCACGGAGATGAACTGGATTTGTGGTGTTGTGCTTTCCACTGACACAAGAGCTTTCCGTGTTGATAACGTGTTGTAAAATCGATGATGTATGCAGTGGAATAAAAGAAACAAGACACAAAATTTACGAGGTTCCTCTACAGTCAGTGTGACTGGAGTACATCCTCGAAGTAGCAGTGGTGCTTCCATTATAATTTAGAATAATAAGAGTACAAAATAACTCTCTCTATTATCCTCTCTCCTCCTCCTCTCTTTTCTCTCTTCCTCTTCTGTGTGCCTTGTGGCTTCTATACCCTTATTTGTTTTATAAGTAAAGAGAATATTATTCACTTTACAAATTTTCCACAAATGAATAGTGAAAATACTATGCATATATAGTAATAGACTATTCATGTGGGCCATCCACATATTATTCACAACACATGTAATACTACAAAAAACGAAAGGCAATTGTAACCTAAGTAGGAAAATAGAGTAGAAGACCCCCAAATCAAAAGTATTATTCACGTGTTTAATTATTGGGTTCTGATCTTCAATCCACACGTTCCATGTGGCACCATTGGGTAAAAATGGTCCCTATTTTCAGGCTACTATCCAAGCTCAATTAGGTTATAAATAGGGCAGGCATATTGCAAGTTCTACACTCACACTCACACAAGCCAAACACAACTACACAGATGCCATCATTATTCTCTCTTTCCCTACCTTCAAACCCCCCAAAGAATCACCATGCTAGGTCTAGCAAACAATGTGGCTACCAAGGTGGCCTCAGTAGTTACCACTACGCACGAACACCTTGATGGCCATCATGACCTTATTAAGGGTACAAGTGTTATACAGTTAGAAATACAGTTAGTAAAGTTGTTAGTATTTGGTTATCGTAGTTAGGATTTCGCTTATAAAAACAGAGTGTGTAATCTTCACTTAATCAGTTAATACAAATCATATTTCTCCCTCTAAACTCTCTATCTCTCTCTCTCTTTTTCTCTCTCTATTATCTTTGTATTCATCCTTCTGTACATCTTTTCTTCTTGATTTTCCTTGCAGTTCCCAAACATTACAATGTAGTTAACATGCTATCAGAGCCAGGCTCACGCCATGGATTATGGTGGTTTGTCTTTGTAGTAGTTTATATTTTTTTTTTCTCCTAGTTTAGTTTCTCTTCAATTTCCATTAGATTTTCGGTGCTTTCGTGATTGTTACGATTGTTCTGGTTAATTGTTCTTGTTGGGCTCATAATTCTTTGGGGAGTTACGTAGCAGCCTTGCCGTCAAGCCACTAGGTCTTGGCGGTGCAGATAAAGAACTGAGATCTGTTGGTTCCGGAACCAGCGTTAGCCATGGTTCGTATGCGGCAGAGTCCAACGGGTATTGGGCAGTTGGTGTCGGTGTCTAAGCATAAGGAATACAGAACTAAAGTCGGTGTTTGTCACAGAAATAAGTCGGTGTTTGTCACAGAAAGAAGTCGGTGTCTAAAAGTGTATGCAATCAGCTTGTTATTTTCTGAGTATTTCGCATTTGTTGGTTATCTTGGTTGGAGGAAGAAGACAAAGAAGTCACCATTGGAGACAACAAAGATGAAATCTCGAAGAATGGAAGTGGGTTGTTTGGATTTCTGGAAAATAGGGTTTCTGCAAGACTAATTCTTATGAAAGGTCGATGCTTTAAGAGGAAGACAAGATGTGACTGAGAACAGAGTACGGCAAAAAGTTTAGACCTATGTGTAGTCCAAGTGTTTCACAAAATGCCCAGCTTAGAATTTTCATGTGAAGAGAAAGGACACGATGGTATCTTGGGTGCTTTATCAAGATTTTCCTTATAGGCAGCTTCCTGGAGGATCTTATTTTCATTGACATATGCAATTGATGTTGCAGCAAGAGGCCTGGATATTCCTAGTGTTCGAATTGTTGTTTACTACTAGCTTCCACATTCAGCAAAAGTTTATGTTCATAGAAGTGGTAGAATTGTTAGAGCTTCTGCTGATGGGTGCAGCATTACATTAATTGCACCAAATGAGACCTCCAAATTTGCTTTTTTGTGCAAATCATTTTCTAAGGAAAGTTTTCAATGATTTCCCATGGACAACACGTACATGCCTGGGTCATGAAAAGGTTATCCCTTGCACGTCAAATAGACAAGATTATGTGGAAAGATTCCCAGGAGAAATCGAAGAAAAAAAAATTGGTTCGAAAGAAATGCAGAATTGATTGAATTGGTTGTGGACCATGATGATAGTGAAGAAAAAAGGTGAAAAGTCATAAGCAAAAGAAAGCCAGCTCTGCGAGTTTAGAGAAGTTGCAGTAAGAGCTCAAGATGTTACTTTTGCGACCATTACAACCAAAGTAATTTTCACATCGTTATTTGACAGGGGCTGGTGTGTCACCTTTCCTGCTACATCAATTCGAAGAATTGGCTAAGCAAAAATTTGATGATGGCAGTGACTCCGGAGATAAGAAAAGAAGTAAATTGGTAGTTATTGGTCAGGATTTGCATATTTTGGTATGGTTCTCTACTTCTTCCTTCCATAATGTTTCACTGCACTTGCACTGGATTTGGGTATGGTTCTTGGATTAGTGATCTTATTGAATAGCATTTGTTGAATTTGTTGAGTTGTTGAAACTATTGAGTTGTTTTCTCTAAGAATTCATGAAAGTTAGGAATACATTGTTGTATATTTGGGTTCAAGATTGATATGTTTGATGGTTTCACTGAGTCTCTTTATTGGGTTTGATCTTTCTGCAACTCTTGATTTATTTTGAAGAAATGGGTGTGAATTCTTGCATTCTGGCATGTATATTGTGGTTGTTTGGATTATGGTTTGCATAGACAGAGCACTTGCACGATCTTGGAGCCTCTTCCACCTCTGATTCTTGAGCTTTCTCAACCTTTGTATCGAGTTATCCAAGCTATCAATTGTATTGTTGCTTATGTCCTTTGCTCCCTGAGAATCAATCAAAGTGGGGTGGATTTCATGAATTGTCTGCTTAAAATCCATACTGAGAACCAAGCAGAGAAAGGTTATTATGTTTAGGTGGTCCATTATCAGTTTCAAACGGTTTCTCTTCTCATCTTGATATTCAAGCAGCTGTCTACGCAATTTGTCAAGTCTCTTCAAGGACAATTTGTTTTCCTATCACAGCCTATAATTTCAGAGTCTAATCAACTCAATTGTTAGAATGAATCTACAATAAGTCCAGTTATACGATGAAGTTTGAAGAAGTTGTAAGTGGTAAATCCCACGAAGGGTAATTCCGTGATGTGAATAGGTAAATCCCATAAAGGGTAGGAAAAGTTGTTAACGGTAAATCCCACGAAGGGTAATCCTAAGTAGATGTTGATTTTCAATTTTTGAAATTTTGAAGGCCGATGCCATTGTTCAAAGAAGTTGGTTTTTGGTAAAATCTACAAAGGGCGATCCCGTGGTGCTATAGTTAAGGCCGATGCCACACTATAATTTGTTATTTTTCTGTTTTTTGTAAATATTAAAGGCTCAAGCCAAGTTGAATGAGATTGTTGACGGTAAATCTCACGAAGGGTAAACCTGCAAGAAATTGTTTTAACTGGTATGAAGGTGTGTTACAACTTTATAAGAGGTTGTTCTTTGATTGAAGCTCCTGTTAGAGGCAGTAAGGTTTTGTGTTGTTAGAGGCAGTAAGATACTTTGAAGGAAAACTACGGGTTGGTGAATCAAGACACAAAAATAAGAAGAAGAAGATATTGTTGCTGCTACTGTCCTCTGTTTCTACAAGTTGTTGCTGCCTATTGGAAGTATTTTGTACAATATTAGCAGTAAGGTCATCCATAGTTTGGTCAAGATTCATCGAATTTTGGTGCAAGTCTAGCAGAAGATTTATATGTCGGGTCGTTGGCAAGTTGCAAGTCTTTTGGTCCATTGGAATTATTTTGAACTTCCTTCCAGATTTCTCTTTTGTGTTTTTTGGCAAGTTGTTGCAGGACTTGTTCTAGCTTTTCCATATCATTGTAGCTATGAAGATCATGCAGATGTCTCAAAATTGCAAGATTCAATAGTCTATTTTATACTCACATTGCTGCAATTGTGTTATGGTTTATGGTTTGTGGACATACAGGAGGGAAAACAGATGATGCATTGTGGCATTGAATGTATGGTGGAGATTGAAGGACTTATGGCTTGTGGAAGAATACAGAATTGAAAGAGGAGAAGTGGTGGATCTGTTGATTTTTGTTGATGGGTCTGATGCCTAACTGAGAAGTGATTCCATCAAAAGCAGCTTTTGAAGTTTCAAGTGATTGCAAGATTGCAAATTATTCAACTCTGTGTTCTGTTTTCTGGTTTCGTAGCAGTAATTGTAGATATGTTCTTCCAATCTCAAACTGGGCTACCCAGTTAAGATTAAGGGGTAGTATTAAGGGTACAAATGTAATAAAGGAAAAAAAAGGTTTTTGAATTAGCTTTCAAAGTAGAACATGTGAAGGCGACTATCAAAATATTAAGCATTGCTTCCGCCTCAACATCCCATGTGTTACCTAAAGGTGTTGGAGACTATGAAAAGTGTACTCGCACCATGGAGACATTCTTAAGCTATAAGGCCATCTCCAACTGAAGGGTCCTAAATCTAATAATTTATATAGTCGCCTTCACATGTTCTACTTTGAAAGCTAATTCAAAAACCTTTTTTTGTCCTTTATTACATTTGTCCTTTATTAAGGGTACAAATGTAATAAAGGACAAAAAATGGACAAAAAATGGTTTTTGAATTAGCTTTCAAAGTAGAACATGTGAAGGCGACTATATAAATTATTAGATTTAGGACCCTTCAGTTGGAGATGGCCTTATAGCTTAAGAATGTCTCCATGGTGCGAGTACACTTTTCATAGTCTCCAACACCTTTAGGTAACACATGGGATGTTGAGGCCACAACTTATCCATCATCAATTTTGAGAGGGCCCCAACTTTGGAAAATCTCTCATAATTGAAAAATCTCTCATCAATTTTTCTAATAATTTTGAAAAATCTCTCAAAATTGAAAAATCTCTCAAAATTGATGATGGAGACTATGAAAAGTTTCTGAGAGGGCCCCACAGAATTGGAGTTGTAGTTTTTAAATTTAAATTGTTAGATTTAAATTTAAGTTGTTGTAGTTTTTAAATTTAAATAATAAATTATGTTTGGCCCTATGACCCTCGGTTGGAAACGGTTTTTTGTGGCATGGCTAAAACGAGCCCTCTGGCCCTCTAGCCCTCAGTTGGAGACAGAGGCAAATATGACCATGTACTGTTCATTAAAATATTAATATCTTGGAGAATTTTGGAGGACCAGAGGGCTATAACGAGCCCTCTGACCAGCCCTCGGTTGGAGATGGTCCTCTCTATGCGGTTCTCTTTGTTGAATAATACGTGTACTATTTCCCACCATTTATGCCAATTAGGGTATCTAGAGCATAAAGTGCTCTAATATTTCTTTTGTTTGTCCAGTGTCTTGTCACATAATGGGCATCAATTATCACTATGCATGTTTCTCAAGCATCCTAACAATGTGATGTTCACTTTTTAATTATTGTTAATTATATGATGATCCACAACTTATCCATCATCAATTTTGAGAGATTTTTCAATGTAATCGGTACACAGGGTAGTACACCACGTGTCACTATATAAATTATTAGATATGTGTGATGAAAAGTTAATAACTTAAAAAATAAATTTCCTACCACATATATAAAAACATATGATATACCACCCATGTTCTGGTTACAATGAAAATTTTGTCCACCAGTTATAGGTGCATGGTTTCTTTCACGTAATCACCATCATTACATCACAACTATATCCAAGTCAATGAGTACTAGTCAACAAGTATAGGCTAGTGATGATATTTTTTTTTTACTTGTAAGTGAAAAACTCAACTCTCATAAGTCACATGTTCGATACCATCTTACTTGGGAGGTTTTTGCCTACAAGTTTCATTCTCTTGATGGTTGCAGATTTGCGTTTTGTGGCATGATGGAGGTGGGTGGAACCTTCTTGATTTCCGATTTGGAGGCTTCGTTTGGGTGGATTGCGGTGCCTGCAAGAGGTGGTGGTTTGTGGTCGGCGGTGTAGACGGGGGCCGTGTACTTAGGGTTTTTTTGCTTTTGTTTTGTTTGTTCTGTCTCAATCTTTTGGTTGGGCCTGTTGTTGTGGGATTCAGATCTTAGTTTTGAGCTTTATTTGTAATTGGATCCCATATTTTCAGTTTTGGTAAAGAAAATTATCCTTTAGACCATAAAAAAAGAAAAAGAAAAAGAAAAAGAAAAAGTCGGTACATGTATAGTTGATCCTTTCGAGAGTGTTCACACGGAGAAAAGTAGGTTTATTCAAAAAGATGTAATTCAACCCAAAGGTCCTATCTTATCCTATGCAGCTCAATAATAACCAGACATTTTTTCTTAGCTATTGGTACCTTACTATACCCCAAATTATCTTCCATTTTTTCTTTATAATTTTATATTCGTTCTTTCGTTGTACGTTGTCTATACTTTTATATTCGTTCTTTCCTTTATCAATAAAATTATAAATGTCGTGTTACATGATGCCAAGCTTAATCAATAAAATTATAAATGTCGTGTTACATGATGCCAAGCTATGATGAGCAGACCTCAAATGCTTAGTTGAAAGCCAAGCTAACCAAACCACAAAATTTCTTTAATCAATAAAATCATAAATGTTGTGTTACATGATGCCGGTGAAAACAAAATTTTAGAAGATACGGCTTTCATTTTCATGACATTATTTCTTAGAAAACAAATGCGCATTAATAAACGAAAGAACTAGGATTTCCTGGTTAACTGATAGAGTTTGAATCAACTTTGGTCCACATTCCACACATTGTTTTACAGTTGGCCAGATTCTTGATATTCAATACCTTATCCCCTTTAACAGATGCATGTGAAGCACGAGGGAATCAGATCGTCTGTCTCCCTTCAACAATTGGACCAAATTTAATCACCACAAGGGTTTCAAACCAAAAGAGATAAGCTTCTCTCTACATCTTTTTCGCTCCCTTATATTTATTAATTTAGAGAATTGTTATTAGCACTTCAAAAATCTCATTCTACACTCCTCATAAATATATTTTTCTTTTTAATTATAAAAATTTAGAGTGCAAAATAAGATTTTTGGAATGCCAATAACAATTCCCTTAATTTATACTTTTAATTTTAAGTGCTGAATTCCAAAACCAAATTGACAAATTGTATATATGTGCAGTGCAGAGAGCTGTAAATGTTAAAAGATGTTATTTGTCTTGCTCAATTGATTTTGTTGGGTGCTTGCCAGTTCATGTATATGAACCGTTGATGCTACAGCTTATTTAACGCGAAAATCACTAATTAATCTTTCTCATATTTTACGTGTTCGTTTGAGTTTTATTTGGACAAACAATAGTAATCTGTGCCATATTCATTCTGGGTAAGTACATTTCACAGGAAGCTCACTACAAGTAAAATGATTTTTAATGACATATATTAGTGGCGTTTAACCCAAAAACGTCATTAAAATGTACAAATATGACGTTTTTGATATCTGCCTCCTGAAAAATATATATGATGGCGTTGATTTTGGTGCCATTAGAAATGTACTACTTGGTGATGTTTTTATAACACCATTAAGAAAAAAAAAACTAACGAAAAATTTAAAAAAAAATTACTTTTAATGAAAAATGACAAATAAATGTGTAGTGAATAATACCAAGGAAACGTAAAAATGTGGTTTTTTGTTAAAAGTGAATAGTACCGGAAGTGTTTTGTTTAAACTCCCTTAAGGAAAATGATGTTTCTAAAATGTCATGGAAGCTGAAACAACCGCGCTCAACAGATGTATTCCCATTTAAGAGAACAACATACGGATCATTTTTAGTGCAGACAATGAAGGATGGTTTGAGAGGAAAAGATTGGGAAATTTAACTCTCTAGATAATAGGTTTTTAGACTTAAGTTGACTAAAGATTGGGAAAATCATTTTGTTTTGTAACTGGATGTTTTTGGGTTAATATTTAACATTGGGCTTTGCATTAGAGAAAAGCCCAAAGGCGCCAAAACAAGTCGAACTTGCCCAAAGCCCAGCAATGAGGCCTAAACCAAACTAAAGCCTTTTCAAGCCAAGGCATAGGCCATGTGCCTATGATGGAAGTAACAAATGACAAAGACCAACTCACTATCAGCCAAAAAGCAATTTCTAGTGGCATTACAAGTAAATAAATGATGATTCAGTGCCCTTCGAGAGCCATTGGCCATAGTAAAGCTAAAGCAGTCAGGCCAAATTGTTTATAAACGAAGAAAGAGGCAACAGAGATAAGGATACTCAACCAACCAATCAAAAAAACATACAAACTCTGCTCTTAAGCCAGTTCGTACCCAGAAAGCTGAAATTTGTCCAGATTCAATCCTTTTAAAGCTATAATTCCCTTAGAAAAGCTATATTTTGTCTATTGTAATAGTTCTGCTTCTTTCCCTTGGTGTTGTAGTATATATTCCCTCGTGTAAAACCTATTTACCATCCATCCTTTTTAGCATACAAACTCTGTAAACTCAAAGAGAAGTGGTTGCAAGAAGTTTGACCTTACCTGACAAGGTGAAATCTTGCCCGAGTCTCTTTCTTTGCACTTTAATTTAGTAGATATGTCGCTTAATGTACTTTTTAGCATGTATTTAAGCTATTTCAAACTATTTTCCATCTAAGAGTCTCATTTATATTCGAATCTGTTTAACTTAATAAACCTGTTCTCATTAAAAACTAATTGCGTTCGAGGAAATCGTTAAAAGGGCCCTGAACTCCCTTCGTTTTGAACATAAAAGATTATGAACTAAAAGTCGTTGTTCACAAGGCAAGAAAACGAATTTAATGCAGAAGAACAAGAAGTTTAACGTAACTTAGGGCGTAAGTAATCAACTTAAATCACATATGTTCAACGTTTGTTATACTGAGATAACAGTGGCACGTCAAAATCCTTGTTAGTTTTGATTACGAGCCTCAAGGCCTACACCTAAGGCCCCCCAAAGGCACATTTCAAACTAACTTTAAAATCTTCTTGCATCGCACTAAGCAGCAAGAGCTCACCTGACAACACACCAAATGCCAAACCCCTGGGGAGCTACGCAAGGGGAAATTATAGCTCGAACATAGTTTTGGCACACCCGATAGGACCTACACAAGTATTCTTGTATGCCAAGAAGAAGGAAGGAGCAAACTTTTAGGTGGAAAATAGAGTTTGGACAAACCCATTGTCCAACAAAAGCAAATATGACATACCACCCAGAAGATTTCCCCTCTCTATGAGGTCCTGCGATCTTAAAGAACCCAACTTCTTCTGAGAAGTCTGGCGGATAAATTACTAATAAGGATCTGCAAGCTACTATGGTACAAGTTTTAAGAAGTATGGGGAAGATCACTCTGGAGACTAGAAGAGAAGTGAGCAAACTTTGTTCCTTAACAGGAACTTTGCAGAGAAGGCTGGAGTTAGAGTACTCCATACCAAGATATGGTTTTGCCACAAAGGTGATCATAGAAGCGTGCCCTAAGAAAGAACCAGTGATTCCCCTATTTCCTTTGCTAGAAGAAAAGAAGGATAAGGGGAAGAATAAGTGTAGACATGTAAATTCGGTTGCATATTGATGCATCACAAAGTTCCACGTGACATATGACTCATCACAAATGGACAAGTCATCAATGACATGTGGCACAAATCAAGCAAAGGAAGCTTAAAACTTCCCACAATTCGATCCAAGAGAGAAAACCTCTCTTAAAAAAAGGGCAAAGGTTCAAAGTGTTCTCGAAAGAAAGTTAAGGCATCTTTATAAAAAAAAATAGGCAACAAAGGCCTTATAATTCGGCCAAGGGAGTAAAGATGGCTAAAATTAAGACAAAAACATCCCTAAATTCTCCCATGGACGAATTAGTACATAAATCAAAAAGCCAAATCCACCCAACGGCAAGCTTTGAAAAGCCTATAAATACAAGGTCATCCCACAAGCATAGGGGTCAAAAAATTACACATTGAGAAGAACCTCTGCACAAATCTTTGAAGACAAATACGCTACTAAACCTCTCTTCGATGAACGTACAAGCAAAACTGAAGCTTTCTTTTGACCAAAGCCGAAGCACACCCTTTGAAGAATCAACAAGCACTCGTGCCGATTTCTTCACGACTTTGTTGCAAGCTCAAAACTTGTAACAACGTTCGTTTCAAGATCAACTCGCCAAGACCCTTCAATTAACGACATCCTACATCAACACTCCCTTTGCCACAGCCCTAAACTTGAGGTGAAGACCATCCACTTGTTGTTTCAAGCTCAAAACTTGAAACAATCGTTCGTCCGAGATCAAGTCATCTCGACCCTTGGATCAACAACCTACACATCTACATCAAATTTGAAGACTGAATCAGAGGAAAATTGTAAATAGAGATTGTAACCTACAAATTCAAATCAATACAAATGTACTTTGTACATGTGTTCTCGTTTCATTTGTTGTAGAATTTTCGTGTTTACAAATTTGGCACGCCCAATGGGACATCTCTGCTTCTCATCTCTGACTTCAAATTCATAAGAAGCACAAATGGCATCAAGAAAGGATCAAGTTGTTCCACAACCAATGCGAAGAACAAGAACATCATTGCCATAAACGGTGGCACTTTAGGCGTCATAACCCGAAGCAAGGCAGGAGCTCTCTCTGTTGTGCCTTCCACCCCTACATCTTCTCTATCAAAGGAGCATGACCACCCGAGGCATGAGCCCGTGATTACCCTGGCCTTACTAAGAACGCCAAGGGAATAAAGCCCAAGGAGGTACTCCGAGTCGTTAACTTCTAATGCTGACTCAAGCAGAACCTCGTATCATGTAGCCATGCAAGTTATGACTACTGGTGCGACGTCCATCGAGGAGCAGCTAGCCCAAATGAATAAAGTAATTGCAAAGCTGACGAGGACCGTGGAGGAAAAAGACTTGCAAATTGCTACACTCGTTAACCGTCTAGAGGTGCGGCACGACAAGAAAGCTAACCCAAAGGTTGATCTGCCAAAAGAGGAAACGATGAGAAAGAGGAGCCTTTGGTGGAGAAAGCTGAAGAGAAGCTAGAGGTGGAGAGATGTGATGCATATTTTCATATTTTATCATCATATATTTTCTTTGGATTTTGTCTATATGAATGTGTTAAATGCACTAATTTATATTGTTTTAATTTATAGGCATTCAATACAAGAGTTACGTGAAAAAGAAGTGAAAAAAGGAGATTTTAGGTGTCTATAGTAATTTCAGTGGAACAAGAGGCTAACTAGCTACACGAAGACATGTGCATTACAATAAGAAGATAAAACCGAGCAGTTTTGGAATCAAATAGAGATGAGAATGCTATTCAATGGAATTTAGGAGAGAACTTAATTTCTAGTTTTTATTATTTCCGTTTATTTTTCATTTTCTTTAATAAGGACTTCAAGTCCATTAGTGTTAAGATTTTAGTGGGGTTTTAACTGGATTTCAATTAGCCTTTAATACCCTTGTTGTGGGTTTTATATTAAGGAGATCCATTCTCCTTATGAAAAGTCAACCACAAAAAAAATAAATAAAAAAATAAAAAAATAAAAAATAAAAAAAACAAAACAAAACAAAACAAAACCAAAAATCATCTATTCTGCATAAAGGGCTGTAGCAAGGAAGGCCAAGAGGAAAAGCTACTTTGGAGTTTTTCTTTACTAGGGCTACGACGTAGCCTAATCATGAATACTTAATTGCCTTGTGGCATTGTTATTATCAAGTTTTTCATCTTTATTGAGCATCTTTTGCTATTCATAATGTGCTTGATTTTTATTTAAATGCTTGATCACCATCTAGGTTTTAATTAGGTTGATTTGATGCAAGTTAGAGTAGATGCCATACTTAACTTGCGTTTAGCTTCTTGGAATTGATACCATAACCACCTATTTGTGGATGCCATACAATTAGGGTTTGTGTGATTTTCCAACAATTTCCATAGAGCTTAATGGGTTCTTACTTGTTTAAATTCATCTAGATGCCATAGAGGGTTAACATGTAAGGATACTTTTGATGTAATCAGATGTCATGGCCGTCGAATAATTTAGGGAAAATCGATCATCAGTATTGGGGAACTACTTGAGTATAACATATTAAGGGAATTAAGTAGAATTGGTTATGGTGAATTCGGATGCCCTAGGTTTTATTTTCTTATGTTTTTAATTTTATTATTTCATGCATTTTATTTTCAAGTCATATTTCATTTTTAGTTTAATTCAAATTTTCTCTCTTTCCCTTAAAGCTTCTTAATTACAATTTGTTTCAATTTAGTTAGTAAGATTTTTAGAATTAATTCGATCTCTATGGGACGATATCCGTGCTTATATGCTATACTGTCATTTGATTCGTATACTTGTGAGCACAAAAATTCGAGACTTAATAAGCCTAATTTTGGTTATCATATTTTCGCAATAAGTTGCGACGCTCATGGGATCTCTCTCTATCCAACAGCTGCAAGAGATGATCATAAGCACGATCAAGGCGCAGTACAAAGGAAGCTCACATTACTCCGTGTTGTACTCAAAGCCATACTCCAAGAAGATTGACGCCTTGAGGATGCCAAGGGGTTATCAACCGTCAAAATTCATGCAATTCAATGGAAAGGGCAATCCCAAACAACATATTGCCCATTTCATCGAAACTTGCAACAATGCTAAGATGGAGGGAGACTACTTCGTCAAGCAGTTCATGCGCTCGCTAAAAGGTAACGTTTTTTACTAGTATACCAACCTTGAGGCTGAGTCTATCAACAATTGGGACCAGCTTGAAAGGCAATTCATCAACCACTTCTACAGCACTCGCCGCACCATAAGTATGCTGGAGCTGACGAGTACAAAATAGTGGAAGGATGAATCTGTCATCGACTACATCAATAGGTGGTATTCATTAAGTCTAGATTGCAAAGATTAGCTGTCTAAAACCTCTACCATTGAGATGTGTGTTCAAGGCATGCACTGGGGGTTACATTACATCCTCGAAAGCATAAAATTGAAAACATTTGAGGAGCTGGCAACTTGTTCCCAAAACATGGAGCTAAGTATCGCCAATCATAGGAAAAATAAGCAAATCACCGACTTAAAAAAGGATAAGGTGTTCGCCCCAAAGGTAAACAAGATTGGACAAAAGCCCGCAAAAGAAGCTTTTGCCATCCATACTACCCCTATCAAGACCTCCTCTACACCCGTCAAGATCTCTTCCAAAAACAAAACGAAGGAGATGAAGAGAGGTGAGCCTTCTCACAACCAAGACAAGTACAAAAATACCTTGAGGGAACTAAAGTAGAAGATGTACCCTTTTCCGAACTCTTACGTGGCTGCAACATTAGACAACGTGCTGGAAAAAAAGGTGATTGAGCTACCCGAATGCAAGCGCCCTGAAGAGATGAATCGCGTTAACAATCCTAGATACTGTAAGTACCATCGTATCGTGAGCCATCCTATTGGAAAGTGCTTCGTCCTCAAAGATCTCATCATGAAGCTGGCATAACAAGGGCAAATTAAACTCGACTTGGAAGACACGGCCGCAATACACACTTCAAAAATAGCGTTTGGATCATTCGATCCTGTGCCACTCCAAATGACGCATGACCACTTCCATCAATGCTCAAACCACACGGCACCTTCTACACAACCATTGTTAGGGGCAAACGACCAAGATGCACCTACCGACATTGAAGAATGATGGACCATGGTGACCTACAAAAAAGACAAGGAAACCAAGACCACAAGCCATACGATCAAAGGTGGAATAAGGGAGAAGACACTGTTGTCGCAACAATAGAAAACCCAAAAGAAACGTACTTCCCAAAGGACTTCTTCCACCAGTGCACTGTCGTGGCCTATCACATGGTTGAAATAGAGATAGAAGAGCCCTCAAAAGGCAAAGTTATCGCTGTCGAGGAAGAAAAGACCCGCTCGCCCAATGAAGGCCTACCAATATACTTTAGCATTGAGGAAGTACTACGATTGCCCAAGGAGATGCGAAAAGCACTAATAGCAATCTTGGTGAGCCCCGATGACCACAAAGTGCAAGAAAGCAAGGACGAAGGCTTTAAGCTTCGACCACACAAATTTGCCACATGTTGTGTTGCCCATGGCATAATCAACTTCACTGACTAAGACTTGCTGCTGGGATCAAAGCCTCACAATCGTCCTCTCTTCGTCTCTGGATATATGAGAGAGAACAAAATCAATCGTATACTTATGGATGACGAGTCAGCCATAAACATCATGCCAAAGTTAATGATGACCATAATCGGCATCAAGGTGGATGAACTATCCTGAAGCCGTCTGCACTAATCCAAGGTTTTAACCAAGGAGGACAAAGAGCAATGGGTATGATCCAAGTGGAGATGATTATTGGCGAACTCAAATCAAGCATGTTATTCCATGTGAATGATGTAAGAACTTTCTACAGCTTGCATTTAGGAAGACCTTGGATCCACTAGAATGGAGTGGTGTCATCCACCCTTCATCAATGCTTGAAGTTCTACCAAGAATGAGTAAAGGTGATACAAGGTGACCCCAAGACATTCACTGAAGCTGAATCACACTTCGCGGACGCCAAGTTCTACATGGATGAAGCCGCACTTAAGAAATCAAATCCACGGGCAAAACCGCACCTAAGAAAAACGAGTGGCAAGCCTTGCCCAAGAAACAAGAAAGGGAAGCTATGCCATCTTCAAGCAAAGATGATGATGAGCCTGCCAAGCCCACAACAATCAAATGGAGTGTGACACCCTTAAAAGGATCAAACATACCCATCTTTTGATACATCACCATGTCGAGAAGAAGGAATGGGCAATCCTTATTCGAAACTAGAACAAGTAAAGCTAACACACAGCTGCACAAGGACTATGTAAAGCTGCTCAAGACAAATGTGATTTTACCCCTGACACAGCTATGTGACACTAAAGTTTCAAAACCACCGCAAGGTTTCGTAAAACCCCTCCCAAAAGGGGCGGAACCAAGCTCTCTTCCAACCAAGGGGACCGAAGAAAGTTTCGACCCAAACGCCTGGAAACTCATGTCAAAGGCTAGTTACGATTTCGCGTCCCCTTCAAATCTTGGAAAGAAGGTTTTAAACATTGTCGACGACAAAGAACGTGACCTCACAAAGACTCAGAAGAAGTTGAAGGAGCATGGTTACAGAGTTGACAACAACAAAGTTGGACTTAGCTTTACACCAAATACGTCTGTGAAGATTTCAAGAAAAGTGAAAAGCACTAACACTCAACACATCAGCATGAGTGTTGAACAAAATTAAAAGGAGCCTAGACTCGTCCCTCAAACATCAATCTTTGATATGCTATATCGTTCAAAACCCATAATTTCGACACTTGATCGCATTGGTGGTCAAGATCGAACTTCCGTCTTCAAGCGGCTTAACACGCCAACACCCTAAAGCTCTGTTTTCAAAAGGTTGTCAAAACCTAAGAAACAAAGCAACATGGCTACCTCTCCTCCACGACGATCGGCTTTGGAAAAAGTTGAAGAAACCAAGAAGCCTTCTGGAAAGAGGAAGACAACACCCAAGGAAGAAAGGCTCGACGGTTTAGCAGAAAAGGATGAAACGCCAAGCAACATTGGAAGTTGACACAAAATGACCGCTAAAGGTAAGAAGGCGCACCATCATCCGCACTAAAGATGAGGTCCAATACGTCTTCCACATCATGATCTAAGAAAACAAAAATGACGAAATCCCCAAGGAAAACATCACTGATATGCCACCATAGCTCAAGGATAGGGGCAAGCCACGGTGGATGATCTCAAGGGCCTCAACTTCGACACAAGCGAGGAACTGAAGCCTATCTTCGTAGCATTACTAAGTGTGGACCAAATCGAGGAGTACTACTAACTGCTCTTGGAGTACAAAGACGTCTTTGCTTAGGCCTACAAAGAAATGCCCGACCTTGACCCTACCATCGTCGAGCATCGTCTTGCAGTCAAGCCCGGAACACGACCGATAAAACAAACTCAAAGACGCTATCGATCTGAGCTCATCCCATAAATTGAGGGCAAGATTGACAAGCTAATCAAAGCAGGCTTCATCCGAGAGGTGCAATACCCTAAGTGGATCTCCAACATCGTCATTGTTCTTAAAAAAATCTAGCCAAATATGCGTTTGCGTAGAGTTCAGAAACCTCAATGATTTGAGGGATCGACCTAATGAAGGGAAAGATGCATTGCTCGAGTTGGAGGAGAAGAAACCTCGAGCTGGGATATCCCTTCGCCTCTAGTATCCTATTTCAAGTAAACAAAAAGTTAGGATGAGTTTAAAGAAAATGAATTTCAAGAGTAACCCAGTACTTAAGAAAATGAAGGCTATATGGTCAACTCCTCAAGGATTATGTCGAGGACTGCCTTATCCTCTAGCTGGACTTCTCCGCCCAACTGCCTCTCTGTAGGAATAAAGGCAAGTTTCTTAGTTGATGAAGGCCCTGGTTACAGTTCAGGCCCCAAGATAAATTGAAAACTAAAACTGAGAAAACAAAACTAAGGCTAAAATCACTTACTAAAGGATTTTTTCTTTTTCCTACCCGCTTCAGCTGGATGGGTAAAGGATGGCTTTGAGGAGTTAAAGGCTTGAGAAGTTTGGGACCTGGTCCTCTTCCTGGTAGAAGTTGCCTTCAGGCCAAGCAAAGTAAGACGAAGTTGAGGCCGCTCATCGGGGCTCTGACTCTGATGACTCTACCATGGTTACCTTTGCCCACCTAGGTACCTGAGTCTCCACTTCAGGCCTAGCCTCGGCCTCTGAGTCTCCAAAGAGCTTGGAGATGTCTCTAGTGTCTCCAGCAGCTTGGCTGGACTCTGTTTCTCGCCTTGCTACCTCAGTGGTGGCTTCTTGAAGGACAAGTACGTCTGCAGCTTCTTCTTCTGGTCTTGAAAACCACTTCTCCAGTGTTACCTTAGGTTGCAAGATCAGAATGAGAATTAATAAACAATAGACTATAAAAGCATCACAAAAGAGAAGACAAAAGTAATAAGGTATACCTATAAAAAGAAGCGGGTTCTTCTGGTTGATCGTCTCCTTCCAGTTCTCAAGTTCCTCATTTAGGATTTGAAGAAAAGTTGCCCGAAGAGACAATCATGGGCTTCCATAAGATCTCCCTCATACTTATTTTTCCATTTGGCCTCCCACCAAGTGACAAAAGAATAAGTGCATTCAAAATTTAGAGCCACAAGTTGTGGTCAATGCAGTTCATCACTTCTAGGTTGCGCTGAGCTGCCCGAAATGTCACATCGACAGGATAGCGAAGACGGAATGAGGTTCTACAGTGCATGGAGTCAAAGTAGCGCATTGGGATCAACTACCTACCATAGAAATTGAGATGGTAGGCCTCTAGCCCACGCTCGTAGCCCGTGCGGTCGCTCCGCACTCCCCAAGCCTGGTCTCGCTACTAGATGCAACTTACAAGTTTCTCCTTGCAGAGGCTATTTACATCTTCCCCGAATGCATCTTGGAAAAGCCTGAGTTTGACAGAGGCACCTCCTGAGCACAGAGGCACATCACTCCAAGTCTGCCTGAGTTTGACAGAATCTAAAGAAATATAAGCAGGCTAGAGTTCAATGATTTGTTGGATAAGCCTCAGCCAAGATATGAGTTGGAGCTACTCCTTCATGGAACTCCAGGTTGGGCACCCGAAACTTGGGGAAGTACCACTAGAGCCATAAATGGACCATCTAGGTTAGCTCGTTACGATTGGTTTCGAAAGGCTCACATCTGGTCATCTCGTAGAGGAGGTGATAGAGGTGTGCAAGGAGGAAGGGCCCCGTGGCCATTTCATCGAAGGAATGAAGGGTCTCCACCAAAGGAATCTACTCCAGCTTCACTCATTTGGATTTGTTTGTGAACACATGTTTGTTCAACCAATATAGGAGGAAGTAATTGTGTTCCTAGGACCTATTTACAGTAGAGGAAGGTGGGCTGAATGTCTTCTTTATGAATGGGATGAAGCTCGCGAAAGACATCTCATAGCTTTTAAAAGCGGAAGGAGTGTACTCTAGGCGGGTAATGGACTCAGAAGCACCTAAGCTTTCAGCAGTCGAGCTAGAAGGTGAAGACCAATCATAGGTGATGTCCACGCACCTGCCTAAGGACCTTAGCCCGAAGACCTGAGTCATGTCAATGACCGTGGAAGACATGGGACCCATTCTAAAATTGAATGTGTTGGTCCCATTGTTCCAGAAGAGAAGAATTGTGGTCATGAGCTCGAGCTCGGCAATCATCGTGACCTTGAAGAACATGATAAGCTCATAGATTCCATTGGCCATCCATTTTTGCTTCCAAATAAGCTCGTGCTCGTGCACCCATTATGACCAGGCCTCATCTCTCATCAGTGGAAGCCTCTTCGAAAGTTGGACCACTTGAAGGCCGAGATGCCAGCCTCAGTGAAGTAAGGATTGGGAGTAAACCAGTTGGCCGATGGCATGTTACTCTCCACCACAATTGGGACTCGAGCAATCCAAGTTGGTCCCAAAGAATGCACTCATCCTTCCTCAAAGAAAATTAAGGAATTCAGGCCAGCCCGAGGGCAATGAAGGTCATTGAGTCGACAACGCATGGTGGTGATGCCCTCACTGGACTCACATATAGGACACGTTTTAGGTGCCATTGATTGATTAAGTTTTGGGAAGAAAGTGAAGAGGGGTGAAAGCAGAAAGCAAAAGGGAACTGCTCGGGCAAGAAAATTCTGGAAAATCTGGGAAGTTTGGAAGCTCAGAAAATAGGATTGATTAAAGGTATTTGGCCGAGAAATTTAAATGAAGATTATATAATAGGTAGTTAGTTAACGTTGGAAATCATGGGTTGTTGCAAAGGTTTATTCGAAAACGGTTGTTTAAATGGTGCAAGTCCCGAGTTAAAGCATGCGGTTGGTATTTAATCATTATTACGGTCTCGATTTGCAGACTTAAAAAATGATTAAAGAGGGCACTATTTGGGTTAATATTTAACATTGGGCTTTGCATTAGGGAAAAGCCCAAAGGCGCCAAAACAAGTCGAACTTGCCCAAAGCCCAGCAATAAGGCCCGAAGCAAACTGAAGCCTTTTCAAGCCAAGGCATGGACCATGTGCCTATGATGGAAATGAAAAATGACAAAGACCAACTCACTATCAGCCAAAATGCACTTTCTAATGGCATTACAAGTAAATAGATGATGATTCACTGCTATCCGATAGCCATCGGCCAAGAATAAAGCTAAAGTAGTCAGTTCATACCCAGAAAGCTGAAACTCTGCTCTCAAGCCAGTTCGTACCCAGAAACCTAAAACTTGTCCAGATTCAGCCTTTTTAAAGCTATAATTCCCTTAGAAAAGCTATCTTTTGTCTAGTGTAAAAGCTCTGCTACCTTCCCTTAGTGTTGTAGTATCGATTCCTTCATGTAAAACCTATTTACCATCCATCCTTTTTAGCATACAACCTCTGTAAACTCAAAGAGAAGTGGTTGCAAGAAGTTCGACCTTGCCCAACAAGGTGAAATCTTGCCCGAGTCTCTTTGTTTGCACTTTAATTTAGTAGATTTGTCGCTTAATGTACATTTTAGCATGTATTCAAGCTATTTCCAACTATTTTCCATCTAAGAGTCCCATTTGCATTCAAATCTATTTAACTTAATAAACCTATTTTCATCAAAAACAAATTGCATTCAAGGAAATGGTTAAAAGGGCCTTGAACTCCCTTCTTTTTAAACGTAAAAGATTAAGAACTAAAACTCCTTGTTCACAAGGCAAGAAAAAGAACTTAACGCAGACTTAACCCATCTTCGACAATCCTTTGATAACAAGAAGTTTAAGTAACTTGGGGTGCAAGTAATCAACTTAAATCACATCTATTATCTGTTATACTAAGATAATAGTGGCACGCCAAGATCCTTGTTAGTTTTGATTGTGAGCCTCAAGGCTTACACCTAAGGCCCCACAAAGGCACTTTTCAAACTAACTATAAACTATTCTTCCAGCACACGAAGCAACAAGAGCTAGCCCGACAACACACCAAGTGCCAAACCCTAGGGAGCTGTGCAAGGGGAAATCATAACCCGAATAGGATGACTGTGCATAACCTAGTGAAGAAGGTATATGCTAATTTCCTATTTCCATGTCAGTAAAAGCTGAAATTGGTTGAATGTCAAAATTGTCATAGTGTAATATTAAAAATTTGAAACTGACTTCAAACCTTAATTAATAGTATAAAATGTACTTATCTCATTCATCTGAGTGCAAAATATACCTAGGGGTTGTATCGAGTTTAATGAATTTTGTTTGACTATCCAATCTAAGTGTAGTCAATACACACTATAAACATGAAAATCATGTGATAAATAAGACAAGAACAGGTGTACAAAGAATATTATTTGTATTAATGAATTTGTAGGGTTACAATCTCTTTACAACTTGATCCACTGATTCGATCTCCGAAATGTGTAGATGTGTAATGTTGTTGATCTAAGGGTCGGGATGACTTGATCTTGGATGAACGAATGCCGCAAGGTTTTGGCTCTTGGCAATGAAGGAACCAACACATGTAGGGGTGCTTGGTGGTTCTTCACGGAACTTGATGAAAAACACGAAGGATTTTCCGAGTCTTCTTGAGTATTTGAGTGTTTAGGGGGTTTGAGTGCTTGAGAGCTTCAGAATTTCAAAGCTTCAGCGTCTGGTTGTGAAATGATTTCTCTACCCTTTTCTTTGTCTTCGAGCCTCCTATTTATAGACTTTCCAAGCCTTGACTACAAATGGATTTGACTCCGTCAATTAACATTTGATTTAATTAAATTAAAATCAAATAATTCTTTTCCACCAAGTGTTGACACATGTCATTCTTGATGACTCATCCGATTTTGTTGAGTCACACGTCATGTGTACAATTTGTGCGACACATGGCACATGCCACGTATGCCCTGGCATGTCGAAACTTTAATGCATTAGTGAATATTTCGTTCACCGAAATTTCGATGTCTACATACACTTTGAATAAAAACATTTCAGGACTTCTAAAAAGTCTATAATAATTTAGTGGTATTCAATTATGATTTCTTGTGAGTCTACAAAATTTCACATGTTTTAAAAGATTTTAAAAACTCATGGATTTTGAGTGCTTTAATAGTAACCTTTTTGCCATAGCAAATCTAACATATCCCCTTAAGATTTTGATGGATTTCATTTCTAATGATATTTTCTACCATTCACGATTATGCAATGACTATCATTATCACCACCTTCCACCACAATGTCGCCACCCCAACACCACCACTCTCATCTCCTCCAACACCCCAACACCACCCTGCCATCACAATCACCACTCCTACTATTAGAGCAACTCCAGCGTTGGAGCCCTCCCCCTGGCAATACACTATTCAATCCACCTAATGAACAGTAACTGCCCTTAATGAACAGTAAGTAACCCTGGCAATAGAATTTGCATCTCCACCGTTACACTTCAATATCGGATAAGATTTTTAATCGTTCTCGTTGCGCCACGTGTCATTATCCGAAGTATTATTAAATAATACAAAATAATACAATTATTGGTGATGGATTTCTGATAAGATTATTAACCAATCACGTCACGCCACGTGTCATAATCGGTTCACAATCTTTGAGGATAGATTTCCATCAGATTTTTAACGAATGACGGCATGCCACGTGTCATAATCTGTTCACAATCTTTGAGGATAGATTTCCATCAGATTTGTAATGAATGACGGCATGCCACGTGGCATTATGCAGAACCTAATCCTTTCTGAATCCTCTATATAATTCACCATCCATCCTCACAAATCTCACACCAAAATTCTCAAGATCTCTATCATTATTCATAGTTTCTGCTTCCTTATTCACAAAAATCTGTATCATTATTCATAGTTTCTGTTTCTTTCTTTCAATGTCTTCTTCTTCTTCCTCAAGGATGATGTGGGAATTCAATCAGGAAGAGGAAGAATTGTTTAACGAATCAGAAGCAATGTTCAATCACCATGGGGTAAGAAATGAGAGGGAAGAGGATGAGGAGCGTCAAATGAGAGATGACGAAGTAAGAAGGGGCAGAGCCTCACATTCCCGTCGAGTCATCCAAGCTGCGGCTCAGATCTGCAGGCCCTGCCGTTCCGGAAACCTTGATAGAAGCAAGCAACGACGAGGTATGGAACTCTTGGATGATTATTTTGTTCCTAATAGTGCATTCCCTGATACGTACTTTAGACGTCGTTTTAGAATGGAACGACATTTGTTCAACAAAATCATAATTGCTGTTTGCAACCATGATTCTTATTTTGTGCAAAAGAAAGATGCTTTTGGTGCTATGGGTCTACTGCCTGAGCAAAAAATTACTGCTGCCTTGCGGATGCTTGCATATGGAGCATCTGCAGACCAAGTGGATGAGATAACGAGGATGGGGAAATCAACCATTCTTGAGTCCCTGATGAGGTTTTGCGGAGCAATCGAATCTATCTACACCGCTGAGTACCTCCACAAACCTACACACATGGACTTGGAGCGGCTGTTGAAGAAGGCGGAGATGCGTGGCTTTCCTGGGATGATTGGAAGCATTGATTGTATGCACTGGACGTGGAAAAACTGTCCAAGTGCATGGCAAGGCACTTACGGGGACAGAAAATGAGCAAAAAGTATCATTCTGGAGGCGGTTGCATCTTTTGATACATGGATTTGGCACGCCTTTTTTGGGGTCCCGGGAGCTCAAAATGACATCAACGTCCTTGCCCAATCCCCAGTGTTCAACGATGTCCTGCAAGGAAAGGCACCAAAAGTTACGTATGAGGTCAACGGACGTATGTACGACAGGCTATACTACCTAGCTGACGGCATCTACCCGCGCTGGTCAACATTTGTCAAAACAGTGCCACATCCGCAGAGTGCAAAGGAAAAACACTTTGCAAGCTGTCAAGAGGGGTGCAGGAAGGATGTGGAGCGTTGTTTCGGTATCCTCCAAGCTCGCAGGGCGATCGTCAGGGGTGCTACCAGATTGTTTGATGTTCGCTTCGATCCATCATGATGACGTGCATCATTCTTCACAACATGATTGTGGAAGATAAGTACGATTATGAAGCTGTTGATGAATATGAGCCAGACCTGATGAACAATTCAAGAACACGTATATATTGTGCTCATGACGCCACCGATGAGCCCGTGCAACATGAGCTATTACAAAGGGATGGACGTTACAATGAAAGGCTCATTCAACGATATACTGCATTTCAAATGCCAGACATGCACAATGCCCGACAAATTGACTTGATAGAGCACCAGTGGGCATTGAAACAAGCTGAAGATAATTAAGTTCATTTAGTGTGTTTTTTTGAATTTGGTATGTTTATGTTATTTTATTTGGTGTGTTTTATTATTTGGTATGTTTATAATTTTTTTATGTTTATGTTTATGTAATTCTTAGTATATGTAATTCTTAGTATGTTTATGTTTATGTTTATGTAATTTTTTTATGTTTATGTTTATGTAATTCTTAGTATGTTTATGTTTATGTTTATGTAATTTTTTTATGTTTATGTTTATGTAATTCTTAGTATATGTAATTTTTTTATGTTTATGTTTATGTAATTCTTAGTATATGTAATTTTTTTTATGTTTATTTTTATGTAATTCTTAGTATATGTAATTTTTTTATGTTTATGTTTATGTTTATGTAATTCTTAGTATATGTATTATAAGAAGAAAACAGAGTCACACTTCGTGTGGGTTTTAATCTATGTAAAGGACTTTTAATTAGAACGATGGACTTTTAATTATTTTATACAAGGACTTTTAATTAGAACGATGGTCATGGTCATGGACTTTTAATTATTTTATACAAGGAGGTAGAGGGTTTGTTAATAACTTACCAAGGAGGCAGAGGGTTTGTTAATAATTTTCATGTCGTGAGGAAAGCAAGGAGGCAGAGGGTAATTCTTAGTATAAATAACTTACCAAATTAATTTGAATAAATATTCAAGAAATTGGAAACAACATAAATAATACAAACAATAAATAATAAATTACAACCCAAAGTGATTGGAAAATTATGGCCTCCGATTACAAAAAGTACTCTATTCATCATCACTTAACCAATTTGTGGTGCTAGGATGATCTTCTCTTGCGGTGCTAGAACCACCTTGGCTTGCTATTGCTTCTCTTGCACGCCTCCTTCGCACAACATCCGCTTTCTCTGACTTCCAAAAAAATTTAGAATTTGGAGACTTCCCTTCTAAAGACATGTTCATAATCTCACGATCTTGTTGAGCCCGTCTTTCTTCTCTAACATGTTCCCTTTCTTGCCTAAGTAGCTCTCTTTCTCTCTCATTAGCATAAAATTCTCTCTCAACAGCTGCTGCTTTTGATGCCTCTCTAGCCTTATCAGTCTCATCTTTCGCCATTTCCCTCGCCAAAGTCAATTCACCTTGGCGAGTAAGTTCTTCCATGAACTTTGCATAATCATTCTTGGAAGCACCCCCTTTTCTCTTTGAAGCCTTCTTACCTTGAGGCCTAATTGGAAAACGGGTCGAACTTAACGCTTGTTCAGGGAGGGGCGTTTCGGGCACTTCTTCTGCATCATCTTCATGAACATGATCGGGTGTAGAGTGTAGATGGGTGCTGTTCATGTGCACTTCTGGACCGACTGGCACAACTCTAAATTTAGGACAATCTTTGACAATATTCCAACATTCCCACCGGTTGAATGATTTATTTTTGCTTTTGGTTTTGGCAGCGTACCAAGCTTGTGCTTGAAGTTCCTACACAATAAAAATAAGTTACAAATAAATAATACAAATAAATAATTATAATGAAAATAAGTAACAAATAAATAATACAAACAACATAATTATAATGTAACAAATAAGTAACAATAAATAATAAATTTTGTACGTAACAAATAAATAATACAAACAATAAATAATAAATTATGTAGATACCAAATAAATAATATAAACAAATAATTATAATGTAAATTTGGGTATCAAATAAATAATATATTGTTACCTGATCCGAGTAATTTTCCTCACTTCGAATATTACTACTAGCTTGTGCCTAAGTAATTTCCAACGACTGGACATCGATTCTTTGGTTCTTTTCCCACCAATTTTCTCAAGAAAATTGGTATGAATAAGACTCCACATCTCTCGCAACTGCATCTCATTACCCGTAAGCGAACTATGAGTAACTTCAACCCAGCTAGTACACAACGCAACATCTTTAATAAGCGACCAATTCGTACCTGCACCAATGGTCATTTTGTTGAAAAAAAATGGATTCAAACTTTGAGACAAAGAAATGAATGTGATTGAAAGTAGTTGAGAAAATATGAAATTGTTGTGTAAGGTAGATGATAATGAGAAGGTATTTATAGAAAAGTAAAAACAATTTTTTTTACAATTTTTTTCAGATTTTTCAGATATTTTTTTGAATTTTTTTGAATTTTTTACAATTTTTTTTAAATTTTTATTCAATTAATTAATCTCTGCCGTTGGATATAAAAAAATTTGAATTCCAACACTCTAGATTGTGCCACGTGTCACAATGGTAACTTTTCAGATTTTTAAAACTATTTTTTCATTTATTTTTTAATTTATAAAGCATTTTAATATCCATCGTTGATCTCAGATCGAACAATGGATATTAAATCTGACTTAAATTTTTTTTTTTACCGTTGAGATCGAACGGTCCACATTAAGTGACTGTTAAGATCTAACGCACTGTGGGAAGCCATGTGGCTTCCCAACAGTAACTGACAGATGCTTTTTTTTCTGATTTTTGTGTCGGCGACGCGCCCCCACGCGCGGGTGGGGTGCACACGCCTGACACAAAAAAAATAAAATATTGCGCTGACGTCACGCCCACCTCGGGCTCTCGGGCTGGCAATCCCTCACGGTCTCGGAGCTCGGGCCTCCCCCGTCCATCTGGCTAGCCCACGCTGGAGCGACGCCAACGGCCCTCGGGCCCTTCTTTTGGAGCCTGTCCCCCGAGCAAAACCCAACGGTGGGAATGCTCTTATCGCTTCCGCATAGACACCAACTTTACTAACACCATCTTCCAAACAATCATCACGTGTTATTCCACCACCATCGCTGCAACCACCACCTCATAAGACTGCTATATCATGGTCATGATCACTATTTCATTAATGAAAACTCATATATAATGAGGCTCATTTAAATTGGTCAGCAAAAAGTCCATGACAATCCAACGGATTAATTTTATTGTCATGTGTTGTCAGTCTTGCCTTCAGTCAAGAAAATAGTGCTCTGCTCTCCAACGGAGCTAGAAATTTATGGCACTAGGACACAACAAAATTATCAAAAATTGTACCTTTCATTTATAGTTATACATAGGTGTTTGCCTTTCTTCGCATGAACATATGTTTGAGGTCAACACTGAGAGGAAGAAATTCACACCGTTGGTGTCATAGTCACCTATCGACCCCACCCTCTCTTTCATTCTTATCTTCAAGAGCCTGTTATCCTTTAGTTTGGAATCTATTTTCAAAGATTCGTCTTTGTGGAACACGGTTAATTTTGTGTTCTCATTTGCCCTTATGGACACATTGATACATCACACTAATTACGTCACTAAGATATCACGTCACTAACTAAAGTGAATCACTGAATAAAAAGGACAAAATATAAGAAATGTAACTTCAAAACAAGAACTCTTAGCCCTAAAGAAAAACCCTATCCGCATCCCTGTCTTTGGCCTCGTGGTCCACGGTAATCTTTTTTGTCCGAATATCCTCTTTAATTGGAAGATTGGTTTGACAAAAATATCTTTAAAATGTAGTCGTTCATGTGACAATTTAACAAGAATATTAACAAATTTTTCACAGAATGACTAAAATAATTTACAGTGAACAAACTCATGGACCACTCATATCGATTTTCATTATTAGTTACAAAATGAGAAGTTATATCAATCTCAACGACTATTTTGTCTAAAAAGTCTCAGAAATTATTGGTGTGCCTCTTAAAACATAACGATCCTAGAAGTGTCGTTTTTCTATAGAGCTGGGCCACACCTATCTGCTACATTCCGAGATGAACATGGTTATAAATAGAGGCACTGGGCAGCAATGAACTGCACGGAACAGCCCACTAGCCCTTGTTCATAAGCCATCCTTCTGTGTTCTTCCTTCAGCTTTTTTCCCCAGAGTTAAGCCAGTAAGCCATTTTCCATCAACCATGGTAGGCATACCACAAAATGCGGTGAGCAAGGGTGAGCTCAGCCTCTTCACTATGTCCGACAACAAAATATTAGAGCTCATTTATGCAACCCACGTCCATGAGGACAACTCCTTTGATGTTGATTCTCTCTTCCTTGTCACTGAAAACATCATCAAGCGTTCGACCCAGATCGTTGATAGCATTGTGCAGGTATGAGATTGTGTAACATCCCTATGTTCTTCCGCTAATTAAAAGAGAAATGTTAACTACAGTCGCTTAAACGCTTAATACACGAGGTAGCACTTGCTTAAGAAGCTCAGAATAGTCTGTGTGTTTATATTGGGAAGACTGTTAGTTAGAGTGAAACGTAAGCCAGGGTCTGTTAACTTCAATTGCCTACCCGACAATAACTAGCATTGCTCTTAATTGCGATGGCTGTGCTAGATTCCCTTGCATTTATTAAAAATAATACTATGGCACTCGATATTTCAGTTGGTTTTGTCCTGAAAATTGGTAGAGATGAAGTGGGTAAGGGACATTTTGTTTGAGTACTTGTCAAATAGATCCAACGATTAAGTAGTCGTTTTCAGTCCGATCTGAGGCAGCAAATTAACCTAAAGGGGCCCTGGTTCCCAACACTAACGATTTGCAATTTGACAGCTTTTCTGGGGGCATGCTCGAAAAATACAAAAATTATATTGAAAACAGGATAGTTCTGAATTTTTAACCGTTAGGTCTTAGTTTTTGTCCAAATATCCTACAGTTAAAAATTTAGAATATCCGATACTCAGAAGCAGTATAGAAGATCCCCTAAAAGCATTGTCAAATCGGGAGTTATTGCACTAAACCAAAAGAAGGAAATAATTAACTTGATCTAGAGTCATAGTTCTAAAATATGTTACTGCAAAATATGCAGAATGAGAGTACCATTCAATACATATAGCTTGTTTTATTAGCACCTCACGTTTTGTTCAAATTATTAGAACATTGATTTTTTGCATCATTAAAAAAAAATTTGAAAACTATTTTATGTCTCTAACTTTTTATTAGAAAATATTCCTTTTCCGTTAATGAAATGTAGAGAATTTTTTGTAATAATTTTATCAGAACACTTTTCTTATAATTAAACTTAACTTTTTACCTTAGGAAAAAATTAATTTGGGAATGTAGAGACTGTTCTTATAAATTTGTTTTAGATAAAAACATGGTAAATGTTCCACCTCATAACTTCAAACGAGCTAAATTTTTTCAAAACAGAACGAGTTTAGAGCCTTTTAGTACGTTAAGGTAAACGACTACAAGATTTACAGTACTAAGAACACAAAGGTTGACATGTTCTACTTTTAAGATACCCAGCCTACCACAAAAGTACTCATCAGAGTAGACATTATTTGAAGTGGACAAGTTGTTTCACCTTGATGTTTTCTTTTGATTTATCTTCTTTGGCACCTTTTTCTCCTTAGGTTACAATACAGCTCTTGAACGCTGACATCTGGACATTTCATTCTCCTATTGATATTGATAATGATGTTGCCTCTGGACCTCTTTAAATTTATTATTTGACAGAAGGGCCACATACAATTTTCTTTGTTGGTAAATCGGACACGTATAAATTAGAAGCTTGAAAATGATTTTATTAATAATAATCCTCACTAAAATTAGAAGTTTTAAAGATTTGGAATCCAAATCATTATCAAAAAGAAAAAAACCAAATGTATAATATTACTTCTTTCTCCAACAATATATGGTTTCTTTTTGGGACTAATCCAACAATATCAGATTAATGAAGTGATTAGAAGTAAGAAATATCTTGCAATTATATTACTGTGCTGAGTTTAATTTGAAGTATCAGCAAACTTCCAAATGGTGAATAATTACTAGTGACTTGTTGCAGGGCACCCAAGTCCATGTTGAAACCATTGATGAGAACCCCCCCAAAGCCACCTTCAGCTCTCCATTGTGCACTCTCAAGTCCATTGGCTGTGAGGTCATTATTTACAATATTGCATGACAAATTGATTAATTCTTAATTTTCCTTTTATTTTTCCAAAAAAAACAAAATAAAAATAAATTCTTATAGTTCCTATAAAAAATCACGGGTTTAATTATCTGCAATTTCTTTCAGATGTCATGCAAGCCACCAGGTGAAGAAATTGCCCACGAATCAACCTTGGCAACACTCAACAAGCTCTCAACTTATTCATGGGAAACCAAGGCAGTGTTGGCCCTTGCAGCATTTGCTTTGGAATATGGAGAGTTCTGGCTCCTTGCCCAAACTCAACGAAGCGACCTACTTGCCAAGTCCGTCGCAATCCTCAAGAGAGTGCCAGTCCTTCTCAAGCCCGCGGACCTCCAGAAGCGCAGGCAAGCTGTTGCCGAGCTCAACGTCCTGATCAAGACCACATTGCAAGTGATTGAGTGCATCTTTGAGCTTGAGAAGCTTTCTGCTTATGATCCAAAGGATGTGCCAGCATTGGCAATTGCAATGGATCACATACCGGTCAATGTCTATTGGTCTATCATAACTATTTTTTCTTGTGCAACTAAGATCACCCTTCTAACCAGTGATGAGTAAGTTCTTTATTTCCAAGCCAATTACCATGTAAAAGTATATATTTCTTATCAATACAATTTTAAAACAAGTAATATTTATCTGAGTTGGTTTCCTGCGTTGTAGAGAGAAGCCATATGATTTGTCTCAATTTGCTCAAAAAATCCACTACATCCTCAACAAGCTTAAGATACAATTGTTAATCTGCAAAAAACAGATAGGTGAGTACTTGCACTGTTGTACACGTACATGTTACACTTGATATGCATTGCTGAAAACTAAGTGTTTTCTGTGTAAAACAGAGGAGGCAGAGACCTACCGGAAGCTGAGGAAACTTTTTCAGACCCCTGCCGAAGTTATGGAGGTTTTCAAGGTCTTGATTTTCACTAAGGATACCGTGCAGCCAATTATTGACGGTTCAATAAGCAAAATGGTTTGCTCTCATAGCACGTTACTACTTTTTGATAAATTTCACTATTACCGTTTGTAGTGTATGTAGCTAATTAATGTAATCATTGTCCGTAATTTTTCAAACAGGTTAGGATTGATGTGCTGCGGAGGAAGTATGTGCTTTTGTTCATTTCCACCCTTGACATTTCTGATGATGACATTTCGGTTATCAAACCAGTTTATGAGGGGACAAAGAAAGACGATAAGTATAAGATTGTGTGGATCCCTATTGTGGAGCAATGGACTGATGACCTACGAAAGAAGTTCGAGGTCTTGTGGGCCAAGATGCCATGGTACACTGTGCAGTATTTTGCGCCTGTAGCCGGCATCAGATTCATCAAGGAGGAGTGGCACTTCAAGGGCAAGCCAGTTGTGGTAGTGATGAACCCGCAAGGCAAGGTGGTAAATACGAATGCTCTCCACTTGATTCGGATTTATGGAATGAAGGCATTTCCTTTTCATGAGGGAATAGAAGATACTCTCACAAATGACAAAGAATGGATCACTCTTATTGTGAATGATATTCACCCATCCATACAGACCTGGGTAATTAATCCAATTCATTTTTCACAATTCCACAGCATTACAGCACCAATTTTAATTCAAATTTGTGGGTATAATTTTTATTTCTTCGTTCGAACAGATCAAAGAGGAGAAGTACATCTTCTTCTATGGAGGCAAAGACAAAGACTGGATCCAGCAGATCGCAGAGAAAGCAACTACCATTGCCAATGACCCCTTCATCAAGGAATTGAAGATCAATATTGAGCTATTTTGTGTTGGCAAGAGCCCTGAAGGCGGAGATGACCTTGGAATTCTCGGGAGATTTTGGAATGGAATTGAGAGCTTGTTCTTCACCAAAGTCAACAAGCAAACTGACACTGTGACCAAAGAAGTCCAGAAGCTGCTTTCCTACAAAAATGAGGTTGGATGGGCTGTGCTTACTAAAGGGTCCACTGTGGTGGGGAGTGGCCATGCCTTCACAATCTTGAAGGTCCTCAACGACTTCGACACATGGAAGAACTCCATAAAGGAGAAGGGCTTTGAATTCTCGTTCAAAGCATACTACGAGGAGGTGATTCAGACTATGAGGTACTGCTGCCGCCTTGACATCCCGAGCGTTGCTGGAAAGGTCCCAGAGACCATGAACTGCCCAGAGTGTCCTCGCACCATGGAGACATTCGTGAGCTACAAGTGCTGCCACCCTGATTCTCCCATGAACGCGCTTGATTGAAGGGTTTGCTGTTTTGAGTCTATGAGGTCATCTTATGACTATAGTATGAAGTTATGAACTTATGCGTTGTGTTTGTGTGGTACGTAGTGTCGTCCTTGGGACTTGAGTAATGGGTATTTTCATTATTATGTAATCTGATGATGCCTACCAATCTGAGTGGTGAGTGTTGTGTGATGTGTACGTGTGTCTTATGATGCAATGTTATGTTTTAAGTTTTATGTTTCTGTAGCACTTTTCGCCCTCGATATCATGCATATTTCTTTGAATTTATTATATTGACATGATCAATCAACCTGGTAAATCCAAGCATGATTTTATTTGGTGGTTTTCATTTTTTAGAGATGAATGTAAATATAACATAGAATTGGGTTCTATTATTTAGCAAAATGGGTGCAATCCTTACTTACAGGGAACAACTGAAAAAGGTCATAAGACCGATCAGTCCTCCTAATTAAGAATAAAACTCATCTAACCCAATAGCAATTAGCTAAGTTTGAGCAACCTTCTTATGCGTGAGCCTTGAGCCATATTTAATTGATCATCACCTCTTTAATACAGGTATACAGGTAGAGTATCTCGGACATAAATGGGAAAAGAATGACAAATAAAAAACGTTGTTGAATTTTATTTTAATAAAACGATTGTAAGAGGTAGTCTATAACATGGAGTCGTGTAGCAAAGGTGTGTGACCTTATCTGCAACTCTAGAGAGACATTAGTTGCTTGCTCGGGCACCCTACGGCTGAACTGTGGCGGGGTAGTCGACCACTCCCTCTGAGAGGGGAGTGGTGGTCTGCTGATGGCCCTAGTGTTGTACCAAGGTCCTTGGTTGATAAATTGGTCGTTGACCTTGATTGTTGTGAGCTTTATGTTATTTTTTGTTGGGCTAATCTACTCTGCCTATTAAGTTTAGATAATGATATGCTCATGCTATCAAGCTAGTTTTGTCAGTCCAATGTTACGATCTACATGACACGCTCTGATTAGACGTGGTTATTTATGCTTCCACTTATATCACCGGAGATGTTTTAATACTTTGAGGCCATGTCGTCAATTGTGAAGTACTAGTCCACAAACCTAACCCAACTTCTTTAGTGGTTAACGTTTCAGAAAAGAAGTTTTGATCCATGTAAAACAAGAGACTTTCAATTGTAATTCCTATTGGTGCACAATGGATATATCACGGATAATGTTAGGAAGGTCAAATTTTTAAATCAAACTTGTAAACTAAATGACGTGTCATCAGTAAGAAATAAGCACGTTAGTCAGCACTTAATTACTAATCCAATCATCCACAACCACATCATTCGATTTGCAAAGCTGGTTTAAAAAATTTTATCTTCCTAGAATTACCGATATATCATTGCGAATATGATAAAGGCTTGGCAGTAAATTGGCAATATAAACATCGAATTATTGCTTTTTAATTTGTGTCCTTTGATATTCTTCGATTCATTCAATCCAACGATTGAAAATTGAGAGGTGTATGGAAAATAAAAAAATGTGGATAGCACACCCCAAAACAAAATTTTAACAAAAAATAAAGACACCCAATGAACATTTTCAACCATATGAACAAAAAAATAAAGGCACAGGCCATGTCTCTTGGGTCTTGTCCGCATGACTTTCGTCCGTTTAAAATACTCAACCAAATGTTTTTGTCATTTTCAATGATTGATTTTATCCTTAGAGTTAAGAATCAATAGGTGTTGGATAAATTAAAATCCAATGAAGCCATTTTTTATTACTTTACTGATAAGGTTTGATCATTTGACCAACATCAACAGCAACAACAACAAAGTCTTATCCCATTAAGTGGGATTAACTTTATGAATCTTAGAACACCATTGTGCTCGGTTTTATGCTTGTCTTTTGTTAGATTCAAGTGATCCAAATCTTTTCTTGAAGTCTCTTTCCAAGTCTTCGATCATATGACCAAACAACGAAAAAAGTCCATGTTTGTTGAATGATCATGGAAAGCCTGCCTGAAAATGCAGTGATGACCGAGGAGTTTTCTAACTAGTTATTACCGATGATGAGCAAGAGAAACACATGGAGATGGAGGATAGGGATGAGGGTTAAGGTAGTGAACGGACCAGCCTTTTCGCCAGGTTTCAATCATGAAGCTCATTTTTGCAGTTAATTACCTTGTTCCTGAGAGACGCCAGCTTTAATGTTCATGCTCTATTCATAGTCAAAAAATAAATGACTGTAATTGGGCAAGTTTTTTTTTCTCTTTGAGTAGAGTGATATCATTAGTGGGTTAAATAGTTAACTTAATTATTAATGAGGAGGAAATTTGATAAGAATCGAACCCGTATTAAGTGCATTGACATGATTTCTTTCCGGCACTACGATAAATAACCCTTTGTAGTTGTCATTGCCTCCCTCCAACCGTAATATTATATTCCTTGTTCTTCTTTCATCTGTAGCAAGAGGGAAAAACTTGATTATATTCCTTGTTCTTCTTTATCATAAACGATATTACTATATATTATAAGCCATAATCTTAAGAGGAGTCCCGGGAAAAGTTAAACTCGAACTACATTGGATTGATGAGTGACACATTACCTTGATTTTTCTTGCGACTCCAGTGACATTTCATGTATATATACTCGAAAATTAGAAGAAAAATAAACATGATCTTATTTGTCAACAAACAGGAAAAAGAATACAAAGTAGCCCTGGAAAGCTTCAGCTAAAAAACAAAACAAAGAAAAGGCTCAATAGGCTAAAAAACTCTTTTAATCGATTTAACAATAGGCTAATAGGATTAACTAAATTAATCATTAGAGACCGAAACAATGAGAATGTCTAAAAATTAAAGTTCTTCTTGACTATTCTTTAACCCCTAGGTGAACAAAAACATTTTCAAGAAATCTGTTCAGGAAAATATAGAAACCCATGAGGCAATTCCATCGTCTGGGATAACACATATTTACCTGGACTCCAACCTTGAGCCAAAATTTTTCTGTTCTGTAGCATCCACCACACCGAACACATTTCTCGGTAGGGGAATATAACGCTTCTCCTTGTGAGACCTAATTTTCACTTGGAAGGTAACAGATACAAAACATTAATCAGTACACAGAACACCGCAAATAACAGAATTGTCAAACACATTATGCTCAAGGGAAATTATTGTAACAAAATTCAAACTGATAGCAATCGCGTCCGTGGATACCAATGACTTTTCTTTTAATTACTTGACAGGTCCAATCCCAACTTGTGTCATTTTCCTAAAGATGTTCCAATTTCTCAAAATATTAAATCCAACTACATTTCTCAATCCCCAAATGGCCACATATGAGAAACCAAAACAAAGCCTTGAAGGGGGAAGAAGAAAGAAAAAAGAAAACAGAAGAAAGGTACAGTTCGGCTCCTACAGCAATGATTTACCTTTTGTTTTGGCAAAAGTTTCCATTTTGTTAGAGGTTTAGGCACCGGTAGCTGTAGAAAACAATAGAATATGTCATTGGCAGTCCGACATCATGCTTAAGAACACAATAGTAACAACTAAATCAGTTACAGAAAATACCATTTTAGTCAACCAATTAACATGATAGGAACCGTAAATTGGCATCACAAAAGGGGATCAACAAAAATCTCGACAATTACCTGAATACACCATTCTACTTCTTTTCAATTGTCAAGCACTCTGCATGTATTCACTATCAAATGCTTATATACACGATCAAACCTATCAAAACAACATAAACAACATCGTTTTAACAACCACTGTCAAAAATACACCCAAAATTAAAATTAGTAATAAGAAACTAAACTAAAAGCAAGAAAAATAAAAATTGAAGATTGATAAGACTTACAAATGCCATCTTTACGACCTCCACCCAAATCACCTTCTCAAGTGTTGACCCTTGGCAGTTCATGTTCTGCAAAATAAGTACAGAACACTTCCATTTGACCAAAAAATTAAAAAAAACGAAACCCATGAGAGAATCAATTTTCTAGGCCAATTATACATTAAATTTCATAAAGTTCGATAAAAAGATAATAAAATTCCTAAAATTTAAAAAAAAAAAATCCAAGCTTTGAATTAAAGGAGCAAAGAAAATCTACTCCTAATCTTACAATTGATGGGGGAGAGAGGGATTCACCCACAAATTGCAGTCTCCATGGATCAATCTTTCTTTTTTTCTTGAGTTGTGGAATGTCCAGTTTAATCCAACACCTGGTTTCATCCATTTAAACAAACAAACCATCAACAAAAACATTTAAAATTTAAAAATAAATTAAAAGAAAGGAAAAATTGAATCATGGAAGGTTGCGGGGGTGAGACCAATGGCCCTGTATGCCAACAACGACAACACATGTGCGTAAATGCGACATTTGACAAAGTCCTATTTCAAAACCTACAGATTTAAGTGACAAAACTTGCTAAAGTGATCACAATGGCATTGGCAATAAAAATTAAAAGCATAAAACTTAATTTCCAATTGTCCAAAATGCCAGGAAAGATCTCATTTCTTAGTAGCATAAGACATACTGAGATACGACAAAAATATGGCTTTACCTTGAACCGGTCAGTCTCCGCAAATCTCTCACTCACATGAGTAGCCATGTGTGGATCCTAAAGCCCATAAAACATTACACATAATCAGTGCAATACCAAATTAATTCCTCAAATTTGTAACAAATACAAACTCAGAATTGTAATTGCATTCAAAGAAGAAACACAAAAACACAGACATTCAAACAACCTTTTTGATTGCGAGCACAAATGCACCAGCATTAATAAGAACATTGGTCAAAGAACATGTTCCCAGCCTAATTTCTAACATCGCATCACCTTCCCCAACATCGACCGCAGCTGTGAGCTGATCCGTTGATCTCAAAATTTGACATTGAGTGCTGCAAACAAACCAAAATCAATCAAAGAAAAGAAATTCGGAACTAAAACGATTTTACCTATGATGGAAAAAAAATATATCCAATTAGATGAGAATTTACATAGTAGAATTAATAATGCAATTTCCGCAATCATACAATACGAAACCCTGAACTCAAAATCCTGTGCAAATCCTCAAATCCAACGAAACAAAAGGGCGTACCTTTTCTGCTGAAGAAAACACATTTATTATCTGACGATACAGAGAAACCATAAAATCATGAAACCAAAACCCTAGTTGCCTAAACGCATTGCAGGGGAATGAAAAGGTAGGGTAAGGAGACTTAAAGGAGCGGATGCTTGAGCAGCAGCTGCCATGAAAGAATCAAAAGGCCAGACAAACAAATCCCTAGAAACAGGCCCTAAAAATCCATACCCATACCTCCCTTACCCGTTCCCTTCAACCCTCGCAAAAAATCCTCTCATCTCTCTCATCCTTGTCCCATCTCTCTGTGCAAATCGCAGAAAACAAACCCTAAACCAAATCCCTGAAATCCCTCGCCTAAATCATCCCACATCTCTCTTGGACACCCCCTATCTTTCACTCTGCAAGCCCTAAACCAAATCTCCTAATCCTATCTTGGACCCCCCCTAATCTCTCTGCCAATCGCACAAACAAAACTCCAAACCTAATCATTCAAATCCCACCAAAACCTAATCCTTGAAATCCCACCCAAACCTAATCCCTGAAACCCCTTGTCTCAGACGCTCAACACCTCTCTCTCTCAGAAAGCCCAAAACGAAATGCCTAGTAGGCATCGAAACAAAACTCCAAACCTAATCATTCAAATCCCACCAAAACCTAATCCTTGAAATCCCACCCAAACCTAATCCCTGAAACCCCTTGTCTCAGACGCTCAACACCTCTCTCTCTCAGAAAGCCCAAAACGAAATGCCTAGTAGGCATCGAATCGGCCTGCAACACCCCCAGGCGAGATCGAGAGCGACAGAATAAGATATTTGTGAGAGAGCTGCGAAAGAGAAAAGGGAAAACGATAGGTAAAGCAAACAACACAATTGAAAGAGAGAACCCAGCGATGATCAACACGTGGATCAAATAGGCAAAACCGAAATTCTAATCTGAACGGCAACGCAGCCGCGGTGTAAATAAACTGAAATTCATTCCAAATCACTGTTCATTTGAACAGTGCAATTGGAATCCCTTCTTTAGACTAAAGTAATCATGTGCGTTTGTTTCACCAGACTGTTTCGGATTGGACTAGCTGCGAGGACTAAGCTAGACTGGTTTAAACTAGATTAAGCTGGACTAGCTTAGTGAAGTGTTTGGTACAGTGTTGGACTAAGAAGCAGAATAATGAAAATAGTAGTGTCACCAGTTTGATGTTTGCTCAGACTAGGACTACATTATTGTTCTATTTTAATTGTTTTTTTATTAAATATATTATTAAAATTAATAATATTGGATGAGAGTGAGACTTAATAAAAATACAAAAACCAAATTTTCTTGCCAACGAAAGAAACATACATGATTCAAGAGTAGCATTGTTCCAAACATGAATATAACGAAGTGTTCTCCCAACAATCGACAGGGTTCAAAACGCTTTTCTTAATTATTCACCTTTGGTTTAAAGTTAGTAGATTAGAACCAAATCCACCCCACACATCATTAACTTGAAAGAAATGGTTCTTTGACAAGTTATCATTTTGTTTACATGCTTCCACACATACTCCGCAACCTGAAAATATATTGAACCAACACAAGGGCATGTCCGAAATCTAGACGCATAGTTTTCATTTGAAACGACGTTTGAAACTTGAAGTACATTTAAATGACAATATATAACATATCAAGTCTATGATTAAAAGTGTAACATCCCACATCGCTCAGGTGAGTGGATCATGTAAGCCTTATATGTATATTCTCATCTTTACCTAACACGAGGCCTTTTGGGAACTCACTGGCTTCGGGTTCCGTAGGAACTCCGAAGTTAAGCGAGTTTGGGCGAGAGCAATCCCAGGATGGGTGACCCCTTAGGAAGTTGCTCGTGAGTTCCCAGAAACAAAACCGTAAGGGCATGGTCGAGGCCCAAACCGGACAATATCGTGCTAAGTTGGAGTCAAGCCCAGGATGTGGGGGAGCCCAGGGCAGGATGTGACAATTTGGTATCAAAGCCAATCCCTAGCCGGATGTGTGCCGACGAGGACGTCAAACTCCTAAGAGGGATAGATTGTAACATCTCACATCGCCCAGAGGAGTAGATCTTATAAGCCTATTAGTATATTCCCATCTCTACCTAGCACGAGGCCTTTTGGGAACTCACTGGCTTCGGTTTCCGTAGGAACTCCGAAGTTAAGCGAGTTTGAGCTAGAGCAATCCCAGGATGGGTGACCCTTTGGAAGTTGCTCGTGAATTCCCAAAAACAAAATCATGAGGGCGTGGTTGGGACCCAAAGCGGACAATATCATGTTACGATGAAGTCAAGCTCAGGATGTGGTGAAGTCCGGGCGGGGATGTAACAAAAAGTGAGTGATAACTCATATAATCCTCCACAACATGAGGATTACCACCGCCATGGGTAAGGTAATTTAAGCAACTTAATATACTTGGAACAAAGCACAATTATCATTACAAGCACCACATGCAGCTTTGCTATTCATTATTCTGCAGCACTTAGGTCCACATTGAGGTCAAGAACCTGCTCAAACATTCCAGGAAATTTGGTTAAACCTTATATGAAAGACATGGTTCTATGAAACAGTAAAAACCAACAAACGCAAGTTAATTAATCAAGGAAATGTCCATCGACTTCAAGGATGAAATGAAATCGAAAACAACAGAACCAAACTAATTAGGCAATGCATAAATTTGTATTTCTTACATTCCCTGTTATTAAGGTGTATATGTTGAGTACATCCAAGACAGCGCACTCAAAGTGTGTGGAGGCATCATAACTCTGTTAAACATAAGAAGTCTTTTGTCAAGTGTGCATAAATCATATTGAAGAGTACCCAATACAGGTCAAGGCTTGAATAAGACTTACGGTTGATATAAAGCAATTGTCCAAAGTGGGTTCATTAACAGGCTCATATCTATCATAAGTCTTAAAAAATATGTTGTCAATAGGCCCTAAAAAGTCAATCCCTGGCTTTAGCTCAATCTCGGTGTCACATCCCGGCCCAGGGCGAATCACTTCCCGGGCCCGCTCCACCACCATAGCATGATATTGTCCGCTTTGGGCTTACCATTCCCTCACGGTTTTGTTTTTTGGGAACTCACGAGCAACTTCCCAGTGGGTCACCCATCATGGGATTGCTCTAGCCCCCTTCTCGCTTAACTTCGGAGTTCCTACGGAACCCGAAGCCAGTGAGCTCCCAAAAGGCCTCGCGCTAGGTAGGGATGGGAATATACATATAAAGCTCACACCCTTGGGCAATGTGGGATGTCACAATCCACCCCCCTTAGGGGCCCGACGTCCTCGTCGGCACACCACGGCCAAGGTTAGGCTCTGATACCAAATTGTCACATCCCGGCCTGGGATGTGACACTTCTCGGGCCCGCTCCACCACCGTAGCACGATATTGTCCGCTTTGGGCTTACCATTCCCTCACGGTTTTGTTTTTTGGGAACTCACGAGCAACTTCCCAGTGGGTCACCCATCATGGGATTGCTCTAGCCCCCTTCTCGCTTAACTTCGGAGTTCCTACGGAACTCGAAGCCAGTGAGCTCCCAAAAGGCCTCGCGCTAGGTAGGGATGGGAATATATATATATAAAACTCACACCCTTGGACGATGTGGGATGTCACACTCGGGATGATCAATCCATGTGTCTGTTGATACAAATGCAATAAATTTCCCCTTTGGAGCAACATTATGAGAGTAGGATCAACAGAAAAGATACATGTTCAGTCAATAAAGCGCCAAAGAATTGGCCACCAGTAATAAGAAAATACAACAAAAAAGAAACAGGGATAACTCAGGATGAATAAATATCCACCAACAAGCTATTGGTTCAAAGTATACACGAGTTCCCCAGAGGCCTGCTCTAAATACCACTATTTTCTCCTTTTGGTAGTAGTTTGGAGTCGAAATGATAGTAGGATAATATTAATATGCATCAAGCAAGTGTTACCACGAAACCTTTCCAACAGTTATAAAATAATATAACTGACTATATCATCCACCCAATATAACATTGCAACTGCATATCCAATTACACAACAGAAATTTAAAAATTGTGGTTTAGACATTGTATGCATATAAACTATACCATTCCTTTCTTCCTATTAAAGAAAACTCATGTCCTTGCCATAGAATAAAACAATCAAGTCATTGGATTGTTTTTTATAAAGCAACAGTTACAAAGGACCTTCTCAAACATGCACACAGCATTCATTGCAAAATAAATATTGGTCCCAAACAAAAGGTAAGAGAACTCACGTATCTGATTTGTGACCCAACTGCTTCTGTGGCAGGATAACCTGCACTGAGTGAGATTCATTGGTGTTTGGAATTGGGTGGCTCATGATGGCAATAGCTCTTGCAACCTTACCAACCTTCCTAACCTATCAAAATGCAATAAATTTTCAGTAAGTGTTGGGGAATAAGCATTTTTCTTCACCCTTCAAGCAAGATACAAAAGAACAGAGAAGATATTGTGTCCTTTGCAGACCTATAAATAAAAACAACCATATGCATAGTTGTAAGGCATACGATGAAATCTTTATTTGTCACTCTTGTTAAGTCCATTCCCTCATGTGTTTTAGGATCAGTTTCACTATAATCTTGAACATATAGGATGAACTTGCATGCAGGACGCTTTTCAAACAGACCCATAAGTGGAGATTTAAGGGCCTCCATGTCAGTTGCTGGAACCTTGTGAACCTGTTGCAACATTTGAGATCCCACATGTAAGGTTTAAGATGAAATTTATACAGGACAGTGTGTGAGTGTCTTTGTGAGTGTAGTTACTAAATGCAACTCAACTCATTTCTCAAACCCGATACCAAAATCCAAAAACTCTATTCCAACCTAATACCAAAATCTGTTGAAACTAGACCTAAATTACAAATTTAACTTTGCATCCGCCCTTACAACAACAATTTCGTGATGATTATCATCATTTTGGGACTGAAAATGGCATAAAATGTGAAAACCCCAAATTCTAAAAACCCTAATTTGTTCAAGTGCAGAGGTTTATTATTGAAAATTTCTCAAACCCAAAACACCTAAAAGCCTAGTAATATCACGATCTGCAAAACAAATCGAAGAAATAATGTCGGATTCAAAGTTTACGAGACAAGAGGAGCATGTAAGGGCGAGCAACATGCAGCTGAAGGCTAGCAGGACACAGAGATGAGGATGTGGAAGACGACGATGAGGGAACTGGGCAAGGAGGGAGCAGGGCGAGGATCGAATCGCAGGAGAAGAGAGATGACAGGATTAGAAGGCGGCTTAGCAGTCCTCTTCGAATCGGGGGGGGGGGGGTGGTCTCGCTAAGACCTGTTAGCGAGGGACTCAGTCGGGGCGAGTCCCTGCTAATCCCATTAAACTTAGTTCGGGTAGGGAACAAACATAAGACTGGACTAAAACTTAGTCCAGTCTAGTCCAATGAGGGCTAGTGATGCCAAACAAACACACCCGTACTTTCTAAGAGCGAAAACTCTCAAAATGAGAGAAAAAAGAAGAATGAGATTAAAAAAGCACCCAAATATACAAATCAAATTCGTAATTACATCAAAGATACGTGCTCAAACATATAATGGGCAAAAACATGAGTTAAAAATCCAAACCTCAAGAATATGATTGAATTACACCAAATATGATTGGGGTCGTCCTCGAGGATCAAATGGGGACTTGAGATTTTGGTAATTGTGTAGAAGAAAAAGAACACCAATGGAACATTCCTATTAACTAACCCTCAAACCCATCCAAATGAGATCAACTAATCAACCAAATTAGCCCAATCAATAATCCTTAAGGGCAAGATTATTTTTAACTATACACATTCACATGCTAGTTATTTGATACTTTTAACTAATTCTGCAAGTTGTATTTCTGTAAATGGGAATGAAAACGTAACTTTTGGTCTTAACTTTTAGAACCAATACACATCTCAAATATAGGAGTCTCAAAAGTTGTTTCATTTATTTCTTCCAAATAAATTTTTTGTTCAAACAGATATTCGAACACAATACTCTATGATTGACACACACTTTAGACACCTTAGAAGAACTCACGTTTCTCTACCTCAAAAGGAGTTCAGGGATACAAAAAAACTACTTAATACCAAAAGCATAAACTACACTCAATACAATCAATAACTAAACTAAAAATATATCCAACAATTTATCAAAAACACCATCAACTTAAATACATTTAAACCATAAAAACCAAAGAACAAACCATATAATTAATGAGTGGTGAGTGCAGACTTTCTGGCATTCAGGGCACCAATTATCCTAACAGAGAACGCGGTTTGGTCCTCCTCCTTTGCCATTTCCTACCCATCCCCTGAATCCTTATCATCTGCACGTTCCAACGCCGTCTCGAGAAGCGCCTTAGCAAACACTGAGGAGGAAAAACTAATTAATTTTTTTAAAACAAATATTAGTGCACTACAGAAATACATCATCTATAATAAGCAAAAACGTGAATGCTGAAAAGACTAAAACAACATAAAACAAATTGTATGATTGAACCCTGAGTATTGGGTGGCTATAAAAATCACCTTTGTTCAACCGGTTGCAGATGTCTCCACTGTTTTTTCTTCATATTGTTTGACTCTTTTACACTCTCAATCTACAATCTTATGATCATTAAAAGCAAGAAAAAATTGGAAAAACGTTGCTTATAATCTGTTTGTTTGGTGAAAAACTGCAAAAAGAGAAAGAAAAAACTAAAATTAAAAGCAGGAAATAATATATTTTTACACACACATCCGAACAAAGATGAAGAAGTTATATATATATATATATTTTGGTGGTGTAAATTGCAAAAGAAAACCTAATTTTCTTCCGTACGCTGTTGATGTTTTCTTCATCAGAAAAGGTCTCCTGATTCAGACTTCAGTACCTTAAGCCAAAATGAGGAATACCTCCGCATGAAAAAATAGTACTCTCCTACATTGAACTCCTTAATCTTTTGGTAGACTATCTCATCAACAAATAGGAACGTATCAGTTTAACCATTTATAAAGGAATAGAATTGAAGGAGGTCAACAATGTAATGCATTGATAACTCATATAGTCCAATGATAACTTCATATTGTCTTGAATCAATTCTTACATACAATTAACAATATATGTTGTATATTTATATGTATAAGCCATCAAATTACCTATCAGCACCCCCCAATTACCTATCAGCACCCCCCAAAGAAACCCTTATGATGCCACTAAGAAGCTTAAACCTCAATCAAAATGTCACTGTTTGACAAAAATAAACTCAATATTTACTAATTGAATGTAGACATTGTATTGCATAATATGCCTACTTCATATAATTGCTAATAAAAGGAACAATTGCTTATCTTTATGGAACATCAATTTTCCAGGTGTCTGATGCATCAAGAAAGGCCAAAGACAATTGCAAGAGTAAAAAGGTGAAGTGCATTGCAGCGGTTCAGGGGAAGATCATGGTAGGGAGCAAGGACTCAAGCATACATGTCAATTTAAAGGTCATGTACAAAGTAAATCATGTGCTCGTGCACTCATTAAAACAACATTACGTGGCATCTCACTGTATTTAGGAGTTTTTTATGATGAACAATTGGGCGCAAGAGATTAAAGCAGCAACGATTTCTGGAAGCTCCAAAAAGGGCCCAGCAATGCAATTGTCACGTACAAAGATTGCCTTTACGATGGAAGTTCGATCGTGGAAGGTTAAAATTTGAAGGTAAGGATTACAATTAGAAGCTCACATTGAGATAGAGCCTTCCATTGATAAATAACACGCAGGAATAGAGAAGGCACATCAAACCTCAAATTTCGCTAAAACCCGGGAAAAGACACATCAACTCAAGGTATTCCAACACATCCTTGGCAGGCTATGGATTTTCTTTGTCCTCTTCGTCATAACCTTACGTGCCAAAACAACCAAGCCCAACAAATTAACGAACTAATTTTTCTGATTCAATAATAGCATACATATTATCAAATAATCAATCAATAATTCACATATCATTAAGGGTTAAACAAATAGATGAAGACTGAAAAACACATTTAATATATCCTTGCATTTCTATTTGAATTCAGAGTACATGGAAATCACATCAACAAATCAAAGCCCTAAATTTTTATCATCCTGAACTGGAAAAATCTGTAAAATCTAAAATTTTTCGCCGCATCAAAATAATTACAAATTAAACCCCTATTCTCTTGGCTGATAATCAAAAACAAATTAGTAAATTACTCAGTTAAAAGCCTTTTTTCAATAAAAGCTCGGAAGGCAAGCCTAAGTCCCTAATAATCCAAAATCACGTCAAATGGAGGAAAGTGATGTATCAGAATCGAATACTCATATACGAATAGAAAATTTTATCCTTAATTTATCTAATTATAGAAATTAAAAAATTAAAAAAAATTAGATCAAGAAAACCAAGAGCCAGATTGACACACCCCGACCGAGATCAGGGCGTGCTGCCCGTCACGCGAAGGTGACGTAACCATGTGCGCGTGCGGAAGCTAATTAAGAAGGTAATATAAAAGTACGAATAATTAAAAATTAACTAGCATACAAAGTACTAGTGTATGTGAGACACAATTCAGAGCAAGTCTACAGCAGTCAAAAAGGAAAGATACGACATATGTACACCCGGAGGTGACCCTACAATGGTGAATGTCTGTCAGAAATGCCGGGACGCCCTCTGGGATAAACCACCGAACTCGCTAGACCACTAGAACCTGGAGGGGCGCAAAAACAAAAGCGTGAGTGGGCAAAAACAAAGTTCTTTGAAAACTCTTTAGCAAAATACATTCTAACCCCTCGCCGTAAAACCTGTATACTTCCCAGAAAATGAACATATGTACGTACGTATAGATATGTCAATCATGCTTCACATATGCCATTCATGCTCACAATATGCCATTCATGCTTGAGAATATGCCACAACAGAATATCATAATCAAATATAAATGCTCAAGCGTAATTCACATCAATAACATATAATCAGGCAGCCGGGAGTCACCTAACGTGACCTGTACGGCTGAATCTAGAGCTCCACTCTCAACTCAATAACTGAATATGCACACGAGTCGGAACCACCTAACGTGGTCTGTACGACAGGCTGGGTGTATTATATATATGTATGCTCTAGTGCTACGATCACGTGAAGCTGTGCGATAATCGCGGGTCACCTACAAGTCGGAACCACCTAATGTGGTCTGTACGACAGGCTTGCACCTATCTTGGATCCAAGGCGAGCATGCGGTGCTGGTGAACATACACGTGAAGGCTGTGCCCTGGCCCTGGGCGGGAGCACTAACACCGGGGGTGCAGATTATGAGCTCTCTAAACCTCTCAAATTACCATTGCATAATAAACAGGAATGCATAACCACATGAATACCGCTTACCTGGCACTTACCTGTGCGTCCACAGCACCAAATACACATTTATATATATATGTATGCCACTACTAATACATGCGATGATGCGTAAACAATATTCAAATGATGCATGGCATAAAACATATAACCTTTTCTATTTAATTTCTGGGAATTAATATGTATATAGGTATATACGGAAAACAAAAGCCCACTCACTGGTAATTAGAAGGGTCGTAGCCCCCCTGCCTCGAGTGTGTACGCTCGTCCTCGGAGAACGAATCACCTAAACGCGACAAAGTTACGAAAACATTAATTTAAAAGCACCTAAGCAACTTCTCGTAATAACTTCTCATACATTGCTCAAATTGGACCACGCCCATATTTTTAGAAAAAATTTTGGACCACGCACGCGCCCCCACGCGCCGGCCAAGGCACGGCCCTACGCGCCCCCACGCGCGGCCCACGTGCACTGCACACTGACGGCGTCAGTTGACGCCGTCAGGAATATTCCGTTAACTGACGGAATATTCCGTCAAATCTAACCGGATTCTGTCACTGCCGTTAGGAATATTCCGTTAGACTTAACGGAATATTCCCCTTTCTTCTCCGGCGAACCTCCGGCGCCGGCGACGGCGCCGGAAAACTGGGAATTTTTCAAACCTTGTTTTCTCCTTCGTTTTTCAACCAAATTTCACGTTCTTTATACCAAAATGAAGCTTGGAACTAGTAGAACAACGTTAGACTAGTTTTAAGGCCTAAAAATTAAAGAATCTCACCTGTCTTCAAGGTCAAAACTCGGCCAACTTTGCACAGGACGATCGTGACGTCCAAATTCACCCAACGAACTACTCCGAGGCTCCTTGGGACCTCACAAACACATCTACAAGCTTAGAATCTCCTAAAACAAGCTAGATTAGGTTTGCATGAACAGTGCAATAATCGGACCTCGTTGAAACGACGTGAAAACATCTATATTCTTACCTGAAAATGGCACCTTTGAACTCCTCTCAGCTCCACGAACACGATGGTGGTCTTAGTTTCTTGATTGGTGAAGGTTTGATTATGCTTGTATGTGTGTCCGTGTGTAGAGGAAGAAGAAGAACTCGGGGAGAGTGAGAGAGAGAGAGAGAGAGAAAGAAAGAAAGGAGAGACAGAGAAGAGACAGGAATGAGGGAAAAGAGGGAGGGAATCCCGGGAGAGTGAAACGAGGTGTATGAGTGTGTGTGTGGTCCTACACACCACACCATACTACACTAAACTACACGTAAGTTTAACGAACTAGGGGTAAAATTGTAATTTCACACGTACGTTAAAATGAAATTTAGGACGGGATGTTACAACCTACCCTCCTTAATAGAATTTCGTCCCGAAATTCAAAATAACTAATTACACCCCTAACGGTCAAAGAACAATCTAGGATACAAATCCCTCATCCTATTTTCTGTCTCCCATGTCGCTTCTTCAACCGAGTGATTCCTCCACAGGACTTTCACCAAATTCACCGTTTTGTTCCTCAGAACCTTTTCTTTCCAATCCAAGATCGTTAACGGTTCCTCGTCGTACGTCAAATCTGGATTTATCTCTAACGGTTGAGGAGGTATCACATGCAATGGATCAGCAACGTAATGTCGGAGCATAGACACGTGAAAAACGTTATGCACTTTAGCCAACTCCGAAGGCAACTCCAACCTGTAAGCTACCTCACCAACTCTTTCTGTGACTATGTACGGTCCGATGTACCTGGGACTCAACTTCCCTTTCTTTCCAAACCGTACAACACCTCTCCACGGTGAAAGCTTCAAAAATACCCAATCTCCGACCTCATACGTTCTGTCCGTAGCACGTCGATCTGCTAAACTTTTCTGTCTGTCCTGAGCTGCTTTCAGGTTAGACCTAATTACCTGAACATTTTGAGTAGTCTCCTCAACAATCTCCGGACCTACTAAAACTCTTTCGCCAACCTCCGACCAACATAACGGAGTGCGACAAGATCTACCATACAAAGCTTCAAATGGCGCCATGCCAATGCTCGAATGGAAACTGTTGTTGTAAGCAAATTCCATCAAATCTAATCGCTGGTGCCAAACATCACTGAACTGTAACACTGATGCTCGCAGCATATCTTCCAAGGTCTGAATAGTTCTCTCGGACTGTCCGTCCGTCTGTGGATGATATGCCGTACTGTAAAGTAGTCTCGTACCCAAAGCTTCTTGAAAAGCTACCCAAAACTTCGATGTGAATCGTGGATCACGATCCGAGACAATACTTACAGGGACACCATGGTATTTCACAACCTTTGAGATAAACAATTCCGCTAACCGGCTCAAAGAATACTTCTCTCTTACGGGAATGAAATGCGCCGATTTAGTGAGCCGATCAACGATCACCCAAATGCCATCAAAGCCATTATGTGTACGCGGCAACTTGTACACAAAATCCATAGTAATATTTTCCCATTTCCACTCTGGAACGGGAAGCGGCTGTAACAATCCAAACGGCTTCTTTCTTTCTGCTTTAACCTGCTGACAAACAGCACAACTGCTCACAAACTCAGCTATCTCCCTTTTCATACCCGGCCAATAGTAAAATGGTCGAATGGTATGATACATTTTGGTTGCTCCTGGGTGCATGGCATAGCCCGAGATATGTGCTTCATCGAGAATTTCCTTCTTCAACTCCACATTACTAGGCACAAACATTCTACCCTCTAACATCAACATGCCATCAGAATCACGAACTCTGAGATCTCGTCTCCTTCCTTGATCTCGAGCTCGAATTAGTTCTTGAATCTGTTTATCAGTTACCTGAGCTTCAAGCACCCGATCAACCAAGATTGGCCTAACTTGAAAATTAGCAAGTAATGCCACTTCTCGATCTTCTGCTTCTAACCTTACTCCTGTAGCACGCAAGTCAACCAAAAGAGGAATACGACTAGCGTACAACGCATTGATACGGCCATGTGACTTTCTGCTAAGTGCATCGGCTACTACGTTCGCACGACCAGGGTGATAATCAATCGTGCAATCGTAATCGCTGAGCAACTCCAACCACCTCCTTTGACGAAGATTAAGTTCCTTCTGGGTGAAAAGATACTGAAGACTCTTGTGATCTGTGAAGATCCTGCACTTCTCTCCGTAAAGATAGTGTCTCCACAACTTCAACGCAAAAATGATAGCAGCCAATTCCAAATCATGTGTAGGGTAATTCATCTCATGGGTTTTCAACTGCCGCGAAGCATAAGCAATCACCCTACCATGCTGCATCAATACACATCCCAGACCATTCAAGGAAGCATCGCTATAAACCTCGAAATCACCACTATCGTCCGGGAGTGCCAAAACAGGTGCATGAGTGAGACAATGCTTCAACTGCTGGAAACTCTGCTCACACTTATCATTCCACTCAAACTTAACATCTTTCCTTGTTAACCTCGTCAGTGGCAAGGCAATTACCGAAAAATCCTTAACGAACCTCCGATAATATCCCGCCAAACCAATGAAACTTCTCACCTCAGTGACGGTTCGTGGTTGCTCCCAACTCTCCACAGCTGCAACCTTTTGAGGATCAACAAGAATACCTTGAGCAGAAATGATGTGCCCCAAAAATGCAACTTGATCTAACCAGAACTGGCACTTGCTAAACTTAGCATACAATTGGTGTTCCCTCAACCTCTTCAACACCAAAGTAAGATGTCGAACATGCTCTGCTTTGGACTTAGAATACACCAGAATATCGTCAATGAAGACAATGACAAATCTATCCAGGTAAGGCTGGAATACCCGGTTCATTAAATCCATAAAAGCTGCTGGTGCATTCGTCAACCCAAACGGCATAACCAGAAACTCATAATGACCGTAACGAGTCCTGAACGCCGTCTTAGGAACATCATCCCTACTAATCTTCAGCTGATAGTACCCAGACCTCAAGTCTATCTTAGAAAATACACAAGCACCTCTCAGCTGATCAAACAAATCGTCGATACGAGGCAATGGATAACGGTTTTTAATCGTCACCCGATTCAATTGTCTGTAGTCGATACATAGCCTCAAAGTTCCATCTTTCTTTTTCACAAACAACACTGGAGCGCCCCAAGGTGAAGTACTAGGCTGAATGAATCCTTTATCCACTAATTCCTGTAACTGAACTTTCAATTCCCTTAACTCAGCAGGAGCCATACGATAAGGAGTTAAAGAAATAGGATTTGTACCTGGAAGCAACTCAACAGTAAAATCCACATCTCGATCTGGGGGTAAACCAGGTAAATCTTCAGGAAAAACATCAGGGAAGTGTCTAACCACTCTCACATCCTCAATTCTGCTAGGAACAGTCTCTTCTAGCACCACATGAGCTAGATACCCCTGACAACCTTTAGACAACAACTTCTTTGCTCGCAAAGCCGAAATAACACCATGTCTTACTCCACTCTGCTCACCCACAAAAGTAACTTCAGGTAATCCAGGACGGTGAAACGTAACTACTTTCCCGTAACAATCAATGTTGGCACGATAGAAGTGCAACCAATCATTGCCCAAAATCACATCAAAATCGACAATATCTAACGGAATAAGATCCGCGGGCATAACTACACCCTCTACTATCACTGGACATCCTGGGTACATACAATCTACAACACATCTCTCTCCTCTAGGCATAGCGAATTCTAAATCGTACCCTAGAGGTGTGGGGCGAGGTTGCGTTACTTGAGCAAATGTATGAGAAATAACGGAATGTGTAGCTCCACAATCAATTAAGACTCTAGCAAAATAACCAAGAATGTTTAACGTACCCATAATTAAGTCCGGGTTGTTCTGAGCATCCTGCAGGGAAATATTGTGAATACGCCCCTGGCCCTGCTGTCGTCCACCGCGACCTCTGCTCGCTTGAACACCGCGACCTTGAGCTCCACGCCCCTGACTGGGCTGACCCATCTGTCTCGAAGACCCTGCACTACTAGTAGCATTCTCACTCTGCTGATACTGTCCTCTTTGGTACCACTGAGATCCACCCGTTGGAACTGGAGGATACGGCATGTAGTTGCTGGGATACGAGGGATAACCACCTTGTGAATACGGGTCCTGGGGGTACTGATACGGTCCCGGAGCATAGGGAACAACATCACCTTGATAGTGATAGGCACCACCTCTACCTGCTGGACCATAATTACTCGGACCTTGGATTTGCCGAATCGGTGCAGGTGGCGGCATAAAGGTCTGCTGCGGCTTCTGCTGCTGACTCTGGGGACAATTCACCGCTCTATGTCCCACCTGTCCACACGTGAAACAATTACCGCTAATCTGCCTGCACTCGCCGAAGTGTCGGTTATTACACCTACGGCAAAATGGGGGTCGGTTTCGGCCACCATCACCTTGTCTCTGGCCTCGAGCACCTCCATAAAACCTACCTCCACGTCCTTGTCCAGAGGCACTGAAACCACCACTAGACGAACTCGAACTGGCACCACCCCTTTTGAAGTTCTGAGTTTGGCGAGGCCCAAGCGACACTTGACTTTTCCCCTTGTCATCTTTCTTTTCATCACTGTCGCTAGACATATTCTCTGAGTCTTCTACCCTCAACAATATCTCATAGAACTCCTGGTAGGACTCACAGTGAGTAGTAGTGGCCATAGAACGCCATCTCTTCTTAGTGCCCAAGCGAAAACGACGAAGCATCTCCGCCGGATTACCAGCGACATCAGGATAGTAACGAGACAAATCAGTGAACTTACGATAGTACTCGTTAGCCGTCATCTTTCGCTGTTTCAATTCAGTGAATTCCTGTTTCTTACGGTCGATATACTCAGGGGGTACAAATCTCCTTTGAAACACGTCCTTGAAAACATTCCAATCGGTCCTCTGAGCTGGAGTCAACCTCCGAAGTTCTTGTTCCCACCAAGCTGCAGACTCCATCTCCAGAAACCAAGAGGTTGTCTCAACCCACCTTTCCATAGGAAGGTTCCCCTGGTTATGCAACACCCGGAAGGTCTTCTCTAGGTGTTCCAACCAACGTTCTGCGCCTTCGTGACCCTCGTTACCTTTAAACTTATCCAACTTCAAGTTATACATAGTCTCCAGAGGAGTCCTCTGGGGAGGGCGCATCACTGTTTGAAGGGCTGTAGCAATCACTTCCCCCAACTGAGTAAGATCAGGAAAACTAGACTCATCTGAGCGACGTGGTTCCCGACGAGGCGGCATGATTCTGACAGAAGACACCAACTATTAGAATACTCACAAAGACACAGGACAGCCAAAACCTAGGCTCTGATACCAAGCTGACACACCCCGACCGAGATCAGGGCGTGCTGGCCGTCACGCGAAGGTGACGTAACCATGTGCGCGTGCGGAAGCTAATTAAGAAGGTAATATAAAAGTACGAATAATTAAAAATTAACTAGCATACAAAGTACTAGTGTATGTGAGACACAATTCAGAGCAAGTCTACAGCAGTCAAAAAGGAAAGATACGACATATGTACACCCGGAGGTGACCCTACAATGGTGAATGTCTGTCAGAAATGCCGGGACGCCCTCTGGGATAAACCACCGAACTCGCTAGACCACTAGAACCTGGAGGGGCGCAAAAACAAAAGCGTGAGTGGGCAAAAACAAAGTTCTTTGAAAACTCTTTAGCAAAATACATTCTAACCCCTCGCCGTAAAACCTGTATACTTCCCAGAAAATGAACATATATACGTACGTATAGATATGTCAATCATGCTTCACATATGCCATTCATGCTCACAATATGCCATTCATGCTTGAGAATATGCCACAACAGAATATCATAATCAAATATAAATGCTCAAGCGTAATTCACATCAATAACATATAATCAGGCAGCCGGGAGTCACCTAACGTGACCTGTACGGCTGAATCTAGAGCTCCACTCTCAACTCAATAACTGAATATGCACACGAGTCGGAACCACCTAACGTGGTCTGTACGACAGGCTGGGTGTATTATATATATGTATGCTCTAGTGCTACGATCACGTGAAGCTGTGCGATAATCGCGGGTCACCTACAAGTCGGAACCACCTAATGTGGTCTGTACGACAGGCTTGCACCTATCTTGGATCCAAGGCGAGCATGCGGTGCTGGTGAACATACACGTGAAGGCTGTGCCCTGGCCCTGGGCGGGAGCACTAACACCGGGGGTGCAGATTATGAGCTCTCTAAACCTCTCAAATTACCATTGCATAATAAACAGGAATGCATAACCACATGAATACCGCTTACCTGGCACTTACCTGTGCGTCCACAGCACCAAATACACATTTATATATATATGTATGCCACTACTAATACATGCGATGATGCGTAAACAATATTCAAATGATGCATGGCATAAAACATATAACCTTTTCTATTTAATTTCTGGGAATTAATATGTATATAGGTATATACGGAAAACAAAAGCCCACTCACTGGTAATTAGAAGGGTCGTAGCCCCCCTGCCTCGAGTGTGTACGCTCATCCTCGGAGAACGAATCACCTAAACGCGACAAAGTTACGAAAACATTAATTTAAAAGCACCTAAGCAACTTCTCGTAATAACTTCTCATACATTGCTCAAATTGGACAATTGAATATACCAACGTGACCTACACAACCTCAGGATCACGCCCATATTTTTAGAAAAAATTTTGGACCACGCACGCGCCGGCCAAGGCACGGCCCTACGCGCCCCCACGCGCGGCCCACGTGCACTGCACACTGACGGCGTCAGTTGACGCCGTCAGGAATATTCCGTTAACTGACGGAATATTCCGTCAAATCTAACCGGATTCTGTCACTGCCGTTAGGAATATTCCGTTAGACTTAACGGAATATTCCCCTTTCTTCTCCGGCGAACCTCCGGCGCCGGCGACGGCGCCGGAAAACTGGGAATTTTTCAAACCTTGTTTTCTCCTTCGTTTTTCAACCAAATTTCACGTTCTTTATACCAAAATGAAGCTTAGAACTAGTAGAACAACGTTAGACTAGTTTTAAGGCCTAAAAATTAAAGAATCTCACCTGTCTTCAAGGTCAAAACTCGGCCAACTTTGCACAGGACGATCGTGACGTCCAAATTCACCCAACGAACTACTCCGAGGCTCCTTGGGACCTCACAAACACATCTACAAGCTTAGAATCTCCTAAAACAAGCTAGATTAGGTTTGCATGAACAGTGCAATAATCGGACCTCGTTGAAACGACGTGAAAACATCTATATTCTTACCTGAAAATGGCACCTTTGAACTCCTCTCAGCTCCACGAACACGATGGTGGTCTTAGTTTCTTGATTGGTGAAGGTTTGATTATGCTTGTATGTGTGTCCGTGTGTAGAGGAAGAAGAAGAACTCGGGGAGAGTGAGAGAGAGAGAGAGAGAGAAAGAAAGAAAGGAGAGACAGAGAAGAGACAGGAATGAGGGAAAAGAGGGAGGGAATCCCGGGAGAGTGAAACGAGGTGTATGAGTGTGTGTGTGGTCCTACACACCACACCATACTACACTAAACTACACGTAAGTTTAACGAACTAGGGGGTAAAATTGTAATTTCACACGTACGTTAAAATGAAATTTGGGACGGGATGTTACACAGATACAATTTTGATGCAAAAAAAAAAAGCAAAGTTAGAATACCAAGAGCTAGATTATGCTATTAAATCAAAGAAAACTAAGATGCAATGGAATATATACAAATCTAATCCAAGAATGCAAACCAAAACCCTTACTTTATGAGAGAAATTGGGATAGAACATCGTAGAGAGAAAGCAAGAGGAGAGATATACCTAACTCTGGCTAGAATTGCTGGCGATGAATGTTTGAAGAGAAAAGCTTTACCTTTCACTTGCTTTTGATTCCTGTAGCCACAGCATACACATCGTTTGTGACAGTTTCCAAAGGGAATTCCGAATTCAAAATTCAACAATCTAAACCAAATTTTTTTTTTTTTTTTTTTTTGAGAAGATAAACCATAATTAACTTACAATTTAGTTCCACCAAAATGATAGACATACCAAACTGTCAACAGACTAACAAAAGTAAACATAAACCCTCCCTAGAAATAGCCCAATGGTAGGAGTATGTAGTCTGACTATGCTGAACTAAAAAAGAAAAAAATTCAAGTGATCAAAGCTAATCAAGAGCTTTCTCCGCTCCCAAATACAGCAAGAATCAGAACATACGTCGTCAATTTCAAGAAATTCACAGAAAGAGAGAAAGAAAGGGATAGATGATAGGATTAAAAGCACACCACAAAGTAGCACACAAATGTCCTATTGATTTTCCTTATTAACACTAAGATTTGTCAATTGGAGCATATGAAAATAAGGGTCTTTCCCGCAGAAGATTGTTTTATCTAACTACTTAAAATGTCACAAAAATTGGGCTGCTGTCCCTACTGGCCAGCCACCGAAAAATAATTATTAGACCGACTTACACTTATCTAAAATCTACGAAATTTTATATGCAAACACTAGACACACAGAGCTACACTCAGACAAATTTTTGGGATTTTTGGAGTTGATTTGCTATTTAAATTAAATCGAACAAAAACATGACAAAAACAGATTTTTAAGTAGTTCACAAATTAAGAAAAACGAGTTAGGGGAATTGTTATCCACCACCAAATAATTATACAAACATGTTATATTTCATTCAAATTCCTTTTATTTCCGGATGAAGATGCTCAAGTTGGCTCAATGTTAGAACTCAACCTATTACTCTTTCTTATGTAGTATGTTAAGAGAATGATGTTTTCAACTTAACTTAGTCCCTCGCATGCAATCTAGAATAGCATGTTCATAGATTTAACAATTAGAAATCATTAAGAACGAAAAGAGTTTGAGTTATCACAAGGTATCGTAAGTACTGGCGTTGTCTTACTTATCCTAGAAATTGGTTCACATGTTAATTGCAATTAACAAGTACTACTCTAGAACATGTGTAGGTCCTCATTTGACAAGGGCAGACACACACATGTTCATAGCATTAGAATCCTAGATATGCTTACTAAGTATGCATCCGTAGAAAACACATAAAGAATTCATCAATGAGACAAGTAGTGAACCAATTTTCATCTATTCATAAAAGTAATTCAAACGAAATGTCATAACAAACTTGCAATCATATTGGGGGCTTCAAACAGCCCCTAACTACTAAAAATTTAGTTACACAATCCTTGAGTTAAAACAAAAGATAGACATGAGTTTGAGAAAATAGAACCGAAAGAAATCGCTTAAGGCTTTTTCTTTTTCCTTCACCAACACTACTTTTAAACCAATTCTTGCTGCATCATTTTCTTCTCCTTAACTCACCCACTAATAGACATTTAGTGATGACGATAATTGAGAGGAAATGGTAAAACAATTGTAACTCCTTGGGTAGCCTTTATGCCAATTACTCCCTCTTAATCCTCATCTTTAATTCCATTTTCTCTGATATTTGAATAGGTGTCAGCTGGTTTGTTCTTGATTGCATCAATTTTGGCTGCTAGATTTATTGGATTTATTGCTTTCAATGCTTTCTTATTAGTTACAAACTGCTCAGCCTCTTGGGAACCTTTCAGTGTTAAAATGGCCATAACTTCTTCTAGAAAAATGATATTAACAATCCGTGAAATGCTCCAGAAAATAGACATCCGTAGCTTTCCAAGCACATAAGGCTCATTCTCTAATTCATTCTGAGCTGTCCGCAACTTGCTTCCAATGTTAGCCGACCTGCACAGGCAGTTTTGACGAATTTGTTACTTAAAATTTCACTTGTGCTATTTTTCTTTTCTTTACTTGACAAATCCTACAAAACACAAAAACAAAGTAACTAGCTCAAAAATATAAGGAACTAACTAAGAAAAGACAAGTGAATTTGATGTCAAAATTTATAAAAATATGAGCTTATCAATAGAGTAGTATAAACCTTAGATCGACTAGCCTCGATCCTCTAGATTGCCTCATTGTCGTGGCAAAAATCAACAAAAGCATATATGCAATGACATTTTATCAGCCACTGGTTGGACCGTGTTTATTACCTGCCATAAATGGAGAAACAATTTGGTATAAGAATCTGATAAGAATCTCATTCCAGAAAACTTCTTCAGTCCAAGCCTAAACAACTGCAAGCAAAAAAAATCCCCAAGATACATACTTTCATCCAAATCATCCACCGCCATTAACAAAACCACACCCTATATCTTCCTTCAACTAAGATTAAAAGAGTGAACTTATCACCCAAATAAAATAGATAGATTAACGAAAATGAGTTAAAAAATGGAGGAAAGCAACAAAACCAATCAAACAACGAATTGTCAATAGAATAAAATAACAAATCTAGATATCTTAATCAAAGTTTTTTTTTTTGTAAAATGAAGACTTAAATGTCGCTCAACATTGTTTCTAATCACAACTCCCTCTCTACCCGTAAAGCATGGTTGTCTTAGCCAAACATACATTTTGATCATGCAGAATAGAGATGGAGATGTTGTCTTCTAACAACCGAAATGGAAGTTCAAAATATTATTGAATCATCAAATGTTGAAATTACCAGTTCATAACACCATTAAGGAAAATGATATTTCTGAAATGTCATGAAAGCTCAAACAACCGCACTCAACAGACGTGTTCCCATTTAAGAGAACAAGATACGGAAAATCATTTTCAGTGCAGACAATGAAGGATGGTTTGAGAGGAAAAGATTGGGAAGTTTAACTCTCTAGAGAATAGGTTTTTAGACTCAAGTTGAATTAAGATTGGGAAAATCATTTTGTTTTGTAACTGGATGACTCTGCATAACCTTATCACGAATGGTATATGCTAATTTCCCATTTCCATGTCAGTAAAAGTTGAAATTGGTTGAATGTCAAAACTGTCGTAGTGTGATATTAAAAATTTGAAATTGACTTCAAACCTTAATTAATAGTATAAAATGTACTTATCCTATTCATCTGAGTGCAAAATATACCTAGGGGCTGTATCGAGTTTAATGAATTTTGTTTGACTCTCAAATCTAAGTGTAGTCAATATACACTTTGAATAAAAACTTTTCAGGACTTCTAAAAAGTCTATAATAATATAGTGGTATTCAATTATGATTTCTTGTGAGTCTACAAAATTTCACATGTTTTAAAGGATTTTAAAAACTCATGGATTTTGAATGCTTTAATAGTAACTTTTTTGTCAAAGCAAATCTAACATATCCCCTAAGATTTTATGGTGTGTTTATGTAAGGGGAATACAACGAGGGGGATGGGAATTGCACACAATCCAACCGATTCAAGTGTTTACCAACCCTTGGGGAATGAAAGCATCCGTGGGACCCACTTAAAATTGGAATCAGGTTACTGATTTTTCCGGAATTGGATTACCAAACAATGGGTAGTAATTCAACTCGGGAGAAAGCCTCAATTCGGAATAAACTTTTCTACCGCAAACTACCCTTCTCTCATTCTACCTCTATCTCTGCTTCTCTTTGTCAAAGAAAGATTATACAAACTTCATGGCTTGTGGGATTGTGCAGGTTTCATGACCAAAATCAGAAGGGAAGAAAGGAGATTTTGGAGTTCAGTTGTGATCTTACATTGGTTGGTGACGACCAAAATCAATTCGATTTATCCACCGTGTCAAATCCCAGCCCGGGCCCCACCACATCCCTGGCTCTAAACCGCCGTAGCACAATATTGTCCGCCTTGGGCCCCAACCACGCCCTCACAGTTTTGTTTCTAGGAACTCACACGAGAACTTCCCAGTGGGTCACCCATCCTAGGATTGCTCTCACGCGAACTCGCTTAACTTCAGAGTTCCTATGGAACCCAAAGCCAGTGAGCTTCCAAAAGGCCTCATGTTAGGTAGATATGATAATATACATATAAGGCTTACATGATCCAATCCCCTGAGTGATGTAGGATGTTACAATCCACCCCCCTTAGGGGCCCGACGTCCTCGTTAGCACACATTCGGCCAAGGATTGGCTCTGATACCAAATTGTCACATCCCGGCCTGGGCCCTCACCACATCCTGAGCTCGACTCCACTGTAGCACGATATTGTCCGCTTTGGGCCTCAACCACGGCCTCACAGTTTTGTTTTTGGGAACTCACACGAGAAATTCCCAGTTGGTCACTCATCTTGGGATTGCTCTCACGCGAACTTACTTAACTTCAGAATTCCTATGGAACCCAAAGCCAGTGAGCTCCCAAAAGGCCTCATACTAGGTAGAGATGAGAATATACATATAAGCCTACATGATCCACTCCCCTGGACGATGTGGGATGTTACACACCGACTCGATCTCGTTGTGACCCGAATTTAACATTTACAAAATCAAGAATTGGTGGAGAGAGATGAATTTGTACGAGAGAGAGAGAGAGAGAGAGAGAGAGCAAGGGGAGCCGACTGGTGGTGATATGGGAGGTGGCTAGTGGTTACAGGAAATGCGGCGGCTATGGATTAAAGGGTGGGGAAGAAGGATTGAGTCACAAAATGAAAATATGGGAAAGATAGAGATGGGGTAATAGAGGTCTCAACAAAATATTAAAAATTGAAAATATGAAAGTTTATTTAAAAAAAAAAAAAAGTATTCTCTGTACTAAAAAATAATAATAATTAATAGTAATTAGCATATAAAATAGATTAGTTAAAATAGGGGTATTTTAGTAATCACATTAGTTTTTATTCCCATTCATGTGAATTAGTAAACGATTTTAATAGATTAACGTCATTTCTATTCCGATTCCAGACAGTTTAAGTAAACAACTTCAACAAAAATCTGATTCTGGTTCCATCTCATTCCAATTCCTCTTTAATTCAATTTCTCCTCAATTCAATTTCCCTCAATCTGATTACAGATTAGTAAACGAGCTATTAATGGATTTCATTTCTAATGATATTTTCTACCATTCACCATTATGCAATGACTATCGTTATCATCACCTTCCACCACCATGTCGCCACCCCAACACAACCACCCTCATCTCCTCCACCACCCCAACACCATCCTGTCATCACAATCACCACTCCTACTATTATCGCTACCACATAGACAACAACTTTACTACCATCATCTTCCAAACAATCATCACCCGACATTCCACCACCATCGTTGCAACCACCACCTCAGAAGATTATTTTATGGTCATGATCACTATTTCAATAATGAAAACTCATATATAATAATGCTCATTTAAATTGGTCAGTAAAAAGTCCATGACAATCCACAAAATTTAAAAATTAAAAAAAATTCTATGAACTCTCTAAAATTAGGCAAAACTCTGTCATTTAACTCGTTTAAAAGTATATGATTAAAACTCTACGAAATTTTGGAGAATTTGTAGTCAGTAAAATTCCTTTTTTTTTTTTTAAATTACGATATTATCTACACTAAGGGAAGGTGAGTAGGCTTAATCTCATAATGGACTAGTAATAATGTGATTCGACTTCGGCTTTGGCAAAAATTAAATCTAAGACTTTTCACTTATAAATGAATAGGAATACCACAAGACTGTAGTACTAAGTGGCTCATTCTTCTTTTTAATCCAACTACTATCATTTGGAGTGCATTATGTGGCCCACTTTTTGTCTTATTTTTTAATTTTTGTTACAAGCACAGAAACATAAAGGAAAGAAGGTTTGAACTCATAATCTAATGAGTTTGAAATACTCTATTTACTAGTTCAATTCATCACTTACCTATATGATCCAAATTAAGAACTTCATATAGTTCTCTTTCCGAATTTTCAACTTGTTAATCTTCTTAAAAAGCTTTTTATATTAATTTATATCTATGGAGAAAAATCTGCTCCGAATTAATTTTATTGTCATGTGTTGTGCCTTCAGTCAAGAAAATAGTGCTCTGCTCTCCGACGGAGGTAGAAATTTATGGCACTAGGACACAACAAAATTATGAAAATTGGTACCTTTCATTTATAGTTCTACATACGTGTTTGCCTTTCTTTGCATGAACATATGTTTGGTTCAGCACCGAAAGGAAGAAATTCACACCGTTGGTGTCATGGTCACCAATCGACCCCACCCTCCCTCCGGTGCTGCTGCTTTCTGTCTTTCTTATCTTTCAAGAGCCTGTTATCCTTTATTTTGGAATCTATTTTTAGCTAGGCGATGCTATTATGGTGATCGGTCTTTCTAGAACATGGGTAATTTTGTGTTCTCATTTGCCCTTATGGACTCATTGATACATCACACTAATTACATCACAAACATATCACATCACTAATTAATGTGACTCACTAAATATAAAGGACAAAATATAACCTTAAAACAAGCAATCTTAGCCCTGAAGAAAAACCCTAGGTATTACATCACTACTTAATGTGCAACGCTGAATGTAACGGACAAAATATAACCTTCAAAACAAGAAATCTTAGCCCTGAAGAAAAACCCCAGCCGCGTCTCCGTCTTTGGCCTCGTGGTACGATAATCCTTCTTCATCTCTTACTTCTTTTTCTCTCTCCAATTCCATTCGAGCAGAGTTTTTTAAATTGTAATCACTCTCTTGCTTTATCGATAGGAATTTCATGATTATGATCGTGGTCATGACTTTGAAATGTGCAATCTCTTGAATTGCCTTAAAGATCACTTTTTTTTTATATGTGTTCTTGATTATATTCTTAAATGAAATTTCTTTTAATCTAAAAAATTGTGAATCCCGAAATAAATTGTCATCATTTACGAACCGTCACTTTTTATAAATTAATTTGAGCCTAGAAGGTATCTGGCATAATTATTTTTTATATGCAATGCCAGTTGGTACATTTATATTTGCATCCATGTGATTCACACGCCAATTTATGTTCAAATGCAACAGTCAAAAATATAAATTTTTATTTTACACAAAATACCTATATTACCTTCAAAACATTTAAGGGTAAATGCATTTTGCATCTTCCAATTTGAATGCAATTGCAATCCCATATATCATGTTTGAGTGCAATTGCAATCTCATATATTATCTTTAAAACATTATAATTCTTACACAAACTTATAATTATGTAGCAATATCTTAAATCTGTTATTCATTATTTTTTTTTGGAACTGTTAAATGATGACTTGGCTATAATAAACTCATATTTAAGCTGATGTGGCATTTCAGAAGACTTGAAATAGGGAATTTCATGCCCATATCCAAGTACGAAGGTTGGACTCTGGTACATGACGATCTGGTTAAGACGATTCTGGTAGTGGTGCCAAGATGTTAGCACCAGCTTCTCCCTGAATTTTGCTTCCGTTCAAAATATCTTGGCAGTGGCAAGTAAAGGCAACATAATCCTCTTGATTGTGTATACCCTGATCATTGGAGGCTTGGAGAAGGTGTTATATTTGGTGGCTAGAACTAGCTTTGCACTGGAAGATGCCAGAAGGAAATCGAAGAAGAAATCAGAGGTACCGGTCCAAATATTCATGTTCCTAGCGCTTCTTACAAAAGCCTGTCATCATCGGAAAATAGGCATTTTAGCAAAAATGTTCATTGAGATTGATATAACTTCTCATTTTGATTATTGACAATAAAGATCGATATAAGGGTCTATGAGTTTGCGCATCGTCAATATACTCGTTAATTGGAAGGTAGGTTTGACAAAAATACCTTTAAAATATGGTCATGTGATCGTTCATGTAACAATTTAACAAGAATATTAACAGATTTTTCACAGAATAACCAAAATAATTTACGGTGAACAAATTTAGGAACCACTCATATTGATTTTCATTATCAATTACATAAATAAAGAATTATGCTAATCTCAAAAATTATTTTGAATAAAAAGTCTCGGAAATTATTCACGTGCCGCTTAAAACATAACGATCCTATAAGTGTCCTTTTTCTGTAGAGCTGGGCCACACTTACCTGCTATATTCGGAGATGAACATGGTTATAAATAGAGGCACTGGGTAGCAATGAACTGCACGGAACAGCCCACTAGCCCTTGTTCGTAAGCCATCCTTCTGTGTTCTTCCTTCAGGTTTTTTTCCCAGAGTTAAGCCAGTAAGCCATTTTCCATCAACCATGCTAGGCATAGCGCAAAATGTGGAGAGCAAGGTGACCTCGACGGTCGCCACCACTGCTCAGCACATTGAGGGTGAGCTCAGCCTCTTCACCATATCTGACAACAAAATATTAGAACTCATTTATGCAACACACGTCCATGAGGACGACTCCTTCGACGTTGATTCTCTCTTCCTTGTCACTGAAAACATCATCAAGTGTTCGACCCAGATCGTTGATAACATTGTGCAGGTATGAGATTGTGTAACATCTCTATGTTCTTCGCTAATTGAAAGAGAAATATTAACTACAGTCGTTTAAATGCTCAGAATAGTCTCTCTATTTATTTTGGGAAGACTGTTAGTTAGAGTAAAACGTAAGCCAGGAAATGTTAACTTCAATTGCCTAGGTGACTGTAACTAGCATTGTTCCTAATTGCGATGGCTGTGCGAGATTTCCTTGCATTTATTAAAAATAATATCACGGCACTTGATATTTCAGTTGGTTTTGTCCTCAAAATTGGAAGAAATGAAGTGGGTAAAGGACATTTTGTTTGAGTGCTCTATGCTGTTGCCTCTGGACCTCTTTAATTTGTATTTGACAGAACGGGCCACATACTTTTATCTTTGTTGGTAAAGCAGACACGTATACATTGTGAAGCTTGGAAATGATTTTATTAATCTCAACTAAAATAAGAAGTTTTAAATATTTTGAATCCAAATCATCATCAAAAAGTAAAAAACCAAATGTACAATATTACTTCTTTCTCCAACAATATCTGGTTTCTTTTATTGGGACTAATCCAACCATATCTGATTAATAAAGTGATTAGAAGTAAGAAATATCTCGCAATTATATTACTGAGCTGAGTTTAATTTTAAGTATCAGCAAACTTCCAAATGGTGAATAATTACTAGTGACTTGTTGCAGGGCACCCAAGTACATGTTGAAACCATTGATGAGAAGCCCCCCAAAGCCACCTTCAATTCTCCATTGTGCACTCTCAAGTCCATTGGCTGTGAGGTCATTATTTACAATATTGCATGACAAATTGATTAATTCTTAATTTTCCTTTTATTTTTCCAAAAAAATAAAAAAATAAAAAAAACAATTCTTATAATTCCTATAAAAAATCACGGGTTTAACATCTGCGATTTCTTTCAGATGTCATGCAAGCCACCAGGTGAAGAAATTGCCCACAAATCAACCTTGGCAATACTCAACAAGCTCTCAACTTATTCATGGGAAGCCAAGGCAGTGCTGGCCTTTGCAGCATTTGCTTTGGAATATGGAGAGTTCTGGCTCCTTGCCCAAACTCAACAAAGTGACCTACTTGCAAAGTCCGTCGCAATCCTCAAGAGAGTGCCGGTCCTTCTCAAGCCCACGGACCTCCAGAAGCGCAGGCAAGCTGTTGTCGAGCTCAACGTCCTGATCAAGACCACATTGCAAGTGATTGAGTGCATCTTTGAGCTTGAGAAGCTTTCTGCTTATGATCCAAAGGATGTGCCAGCATTGGCAATCGCAATGGATCACATACCGGTCGATGTGTATTGGTCTATCATAACTATTTTTTCTTGTGCAACTAAGATCACCCTTCTAACCAGTGATGAGTAAGTTCTTTATTTCCAAACCAATTACCCTCTAAAAGTATATATTTATGATTACTACAATTTTAAAACATGTCATATTTCTGTGACTTGGTTTCCTGCATTGTAGAGAGAAGCCATATGATTTGTCCCAATTTGCTCAAAAAATCCACTACATCCTCAACAAGCTTAAGATACAATTGTTAATCTGCAAAAAACAGATAGGTGAGTACTTGTACTGTTGTACACGTACATGTTACACTTGATGTGCATTGCTGAAAATTAAGTGTTTTCTGTGTAAAACAGAGGAGGCGGAGACCTACCGGAAGCTGAGGAAACTTTTTCAGACCCCTGCAAAGTTATGGAGGTTTTCAAGGCCTTGATTTTCACTAAGGATACCGTGCAGCCAATTATTGATGGTTCTACTAGCAAAACGGTTTGCTCTCATAGCACGTTACTACTTTTTGATAAATTTTACCATTACCGTTTGTAGTGTATGTAGCTAATTAATGTAATCATTGTCCGTAATTTTTCAAACAGGTTAGCATTGATGTGCTGAGGAGGAAGTATGTGCTTTTGTTCATTTCCACTCTTGACATTTCTGATGATGACATTTCGGTTATCAAACCAGTTTATGAGGGGACAAAGAAAGACGATAAGTATAAGATTGTGTGGATCCCTATTGTGGAGCAATGGACTGATGACCTACGAAAGAAGTTCGAAGTCTTGTGGGTCAAGATGCCATGGTACACTGTGCAGTATTTTGCGCCCGTAGCCGGCATCAGATTCATCAAGGAGGAGTGGCACTTCAAGGGCAAGCCAGCTGTGGTAGTGATGAACCCGCAAGGCAAGGTGGAAAATACGAATGCTCTCCACTTGATTCGGATTCATGGAATGAAGGCATTTCCTTTTCATAAGGGAATAAAAGATACTCTCACAAATGACAAAGAATGGATCACTCCCATTGTGAATGATATTCACCCAACCATACAGACCTGGGTAATTAATCCAATTCAGTTTTCACAATTCCACAGCATTACAGCACCAATTTTAATTCAAATTTGTGGGTATAATTTTTATTTCTTCGTTCGAACAGATCAAAGAGGAGAAGTACATCTTCTTGTATGGAGGCAAAGACAATGACTGGATCCAGCAGATCACAGAGAAAGCAACTACCATTGCCAATGACCCCTTCATCAAGGAATTGAAGATCAATATTGAGCTATTTTGTGTTGGCAAGAGCCCGAAAGGCGGAGAAGACCTTGGAATTCTCGGGAGATTTTGGAATGGAATTGAGAGCTTGTTCTTCACCAAAGTCAACAAGCAAACTGACACTGTGACCAAAGAAGTCCAGAAGCTGCTTTCCTACAAAAATGAGGGTGGATGGGCTGTGCTTACTAAAGGGTCTACTGTGGTGGTGAGTGGCCATGGCTTCACAATCTTGAAGGTCCTCGACGACTTCGACACATGGAAGAACTTCATAAAGGAGAAGGGCTTTGAATTCTCGTTCAAAGCATACTACGAGAAGGTAATTCAGACCATGAGGCACTGCTGCCGCCTTGACATCCCGAGCGTTGCTGGAAAGGTCCCGGAGACCATGAAATGCCCAGAGTGTCCTCGCACCATGGAGACATTCGTGAGCTACAAGTGCTGCCACACTGATTCTCCCATCAACGCACATCATTGAAGGGTTTGCTAGTTTTGAGTCTATGAGGTCATCTTATGACTGTAGTATGAGGTTATGAACTTGTGCGTTGTGTTTGTGTGGTACGTAGTGTCGTCCCTGGGACTTGAATAATGGGCATTTTCATTACTGTGTAATCTGATGATGCCTACCAATCTGAGTGGTGAGTGTCGTGTGATGTGTACGTGTGTCTTATGATGCAATGTTATGTTTTAAGTTTTATGTTTCTATAGCACTTTTCGCCCTCGATATCATGGACATTTCTTTGAATTTATTATATTGGCATGATTAATCGACTTGGTAAATCTAAGCATGATTTTATTTGGTGGTTTTCATTTTTCAGATATGAATGTAAATATAACATAGAATTGGGTTCTATTATTTAGCAAAATGGGTGCAATCCCTACTTATAGATAACAACTAAAAAAGGTCATAAGACCGACGATCAGTCCTCCTAATTAAGAGATAAAACTCAGCTAACCCAATAGCAATTAGCCAAGATTGAGCAACCTTCTCATGCGTGAGCCTTGAGCCATATTTAATTGATCGTCACCTCTTTAATACAAGTAGAGTATCTCGGACATAAATGGAAAAAGAAAGACAAATAGAAAATGTTGTTGAATTTTATTTTAATCAAACGATTGTAAGAGGTAGTCTTTAACTTGAAGTCGTGTAGGAAAGTGTTTGACCTTATCTGCAACTCTAGAGAGACATTAGTTGCTTGCTCGGGCACCCTACGGCTGAGCTATGGCGGGGTAGTCGGCCGCCCCCTCTGAGAAGGGAGTGGTGGTCTGCTGATGACCCTAGTGTTATACTAAGGTCCTTGGTTGATAAATTGGAATGAGGATCTGCTCCGGATCCTCTTTGTGAGGATCCTAGGGATCCTCAAATCATGTTCGTTCATCGTACATTGTGCGACCAGAAATCATTTTAAATACTTTTATTTAAAATTAAATATAAATATAAATATTACATTTCGAAAACTGACCGCACGATATACGATGAACGGTTATGATTTTAGTATCCTCAAAATCCTCACAAAGAGGATCCAGAGTGGATCCTCCTAGGATAAATTGGCCATTGACCTTGATAGTTGTTAGCTTTTGTTATTTTTTACTGGGCTGATCTACTTTGCCTATTAAGTTTAGATAATGATGAATGAGGATCCTCTCCGGATCCTCTTTCTAAGGATCGTAGGGATCCTTAAATCATGTTCGTTCATCGTTCATCGTGCGGTCAGAAATCATTTTAAATACTTTATTTAAAATTAAATATGAATAATACCTGACAAAAACTGACCGTACGATATACGATGAACAAACACGATTTGAGGATCTGAAGAGGATCCTCCTGGGATAATGATATGCTCATGCTATCAAGGTAGTTTTGTCAGTCTAATGTTACGATCTACATGACACGCTCTGATTAGACGTGATTATTTATGCTTCCACTTATATCATTGGAGATGTCTAAAGATTTTGAGGCCATGTTGTCAATTGTGAAGTATTACTCCACAAACCTGGCCCAATTTCTTTGGTGGTTAACGTTTCAAATATGAAGTTTCGATCCATGTAAAACAAGAGACTTCCAATTGTCGATTCCTATTGGTGCACAATGGATATATTAAGAACAATGTTCGGAAGATCAAAATACGTGTCAATAATAAGAAATAAGCACATTAATCGACATTTAATTACTAATCCAATTATTCACAACCACATCATTCGGTTTGTAAAGGGATTTAAAAAATTTGGTCTCCCTAAAATTATTCATATATCAATGTGAATATGATAAAGGCTTGCCAGTAAATTGGCAATATAAAGATAGAATTATACTTTTTTTATTTTTTTATTTTGATATTTTTCAATTCATTTAATTAGACGGTCAAGAATTGAAAGTAGGGTGTAGGAAAAAAAAATGTGGATAACATACCCCAAAACAAAATTTTTATAAAAAAAAAACACCCATTGGACATATTTCAACCATATGGGAAAAAAAAATGGAAAAAAAAAAAAAAAAAAAAAAAAAACCCGAGTCTATTGGGTCATGTCAACATGACTTTTGTTCGTTTAAAATACTCCACCAAATGTTTTTGTCATTTTCAATGATTGCTTTTATCCTTGGAGTTAAGAATCAATCGGTGTTGGATATTAAAATAGAAAACTAATGAAAAAGGGTTTCAAATCTTTTCATTTTAATAAAAAATTATCCATTAACTTTATTTAATGATAAGGGACGAAATAATAAATAAAAAAAAACATAAAAAACACCACATGTGCTGGTGCGCATACACCCCACCCCACCCCCCATTTCCACTTTGTTTTCTCCCAATTATTAGCTATCATTAAGACATTATTGTTGTTGTTGAAGTCATATTTAGAATAGAAATGTGATTGTGTAAATCATAGTAGATATGATAATGTATTTTATATTCCTATTAGGAGTTGGTTACCTATTAAATGTTGTAATCCTAAAGGGAAAGGTTTTTACTTGTCCTACTACTATAAATAAACGCATAATGGGGTGAATCACACCTCACAATTAAATCACTCTCTCTTCTCTCTAATTATGGGCGGCCCCCTCTCTCTCTAAACCCTAGATCATTCAATCAAATAGGATTACAACAAGTTATCAGCACGCTCTTGCCAGAAGCTGAGGAATTGATGCACTGTAGGAGGAGGCTATCATCCACAAAATTCAAAGGATTATTCGTTTTCTGCTAATTAGGTACACTTAAAATAAAAGAAGATATTTGAAATGTCCACGAAGCATGAAAACATTCCCCATGATGCATACCCCTCTATGTTTATATTTTCCTTACAATATATATATATATATATTGTATATGTTCATATATTTGTCAATATATATATATATATATATTTGTTTCATGCATCACACAATTAAATTGTTATGTGGAATATGTGAGTCAATGTATAAACTTAAATTAGAAGCATATTTAGGGTTTCCTAAACCCTAGGTTCGAAAAATTTTGGGTAATCTTTGGCATCACCGTGGCAACACCACAGCATCACCGTGGATGGCATTGACAAGTTGGACCATCTACGCAGCTCTTTCTGGGCCTACTGCTCCTTCTCGGACAGAACCAAGCCTCGACTTGAGTTCCATGTCGCACGGGCCTGCAGCTCTGCTCCTTTGTCTCGGTCCACGGCCTGCACGCCGCAACCTTTATGGTTGCTGGGCTTTGCAACAGCCCTGGCCTACACACATACAGCCAGCCCATTGCGACTGGGCTTCTTGCGCCAAACCCACAAGCTAACTTTCACTGGACTTTGTCATGTGCCCTCCCCTAGGCCTAAAATTGAAACCTAGTTGCGACTAGGATTTCTCCCTCACCCCTGTGGCCTATAGTCCACTCCTGAGGCCTTTTTTAGGCCTTGGCCGTTACTTAAGGCACCCAACCCTAGCCTAATTATTTTTAGGGCAATATTTTTCGACCCAAATGCTATTGTTTTAGCATTCTAAATAATTTTAACCCGTATGTTAATATTATTTTTGCTTCTACAATCGACCTTGTATGGCTCGATTTATTGAATTAATTAAAAGTGACCTGTAATCCATTAATCTGATAATGAATCCAAAATTATTGACCTGAAGATCACTTTTGGACATTAACGATTCAATAATTTATTTTTATACTTTGAACCGTCACATACTTTTGTAGTAACGAAGCTTTCACACTTGAGTTCCCGAAGAACCTCAAATCCACTATATCTAAATTAGTATATTGCATTATGTGTTTCATGCAAGAACCTCTCATTATGAACTAATTGTTCATAAAACTAAATTGAAACTGTAGTTTCAAATTTAGTGCCTTTGAAACCTGAAGTTTTCATTCAAAACATACCACATGAAACTTGTAGTTTTCATGCATAAATTAAACCAATACATGTCTATAGAACTTGTATGTTCTACGATATATGTCTATGGCTTACCATATGACTAATTACGTTTTTCCCTCCGTCTAAGGGACATGTTGAACTTGAACAAGCTCGATTTCTCCGCACTAGAAGTCTCTGGAAGAAATTATCTGAAGTGGGTTCAAGACGTGAAACTCCATCTGATTGTAAAGGGTATTAGAGCCGCCATCGAGACATCCGTCGCTGACAAACCTGTTGACGAAGCTCAGAAGGCTACTACAATGATCTTCTTTCGAAGACACATCCATGATGCACTACAGACTGAGTATCTCGCTGAGGAGGACCCACGTACCCTTTGGCTTGCTCTGGTCGACCGTTTCGATCATCAGAAAGACATATACTTGCCTGAAGCAAGACATGACTAGTAGCATCTTCGCTTCCAAGACTTTAAGTCTGTGAATAAATACAACTTTGAAGTTTGTAGAATCCGTTCACTGTTGAAATTCTGCAAAGTGGAACTAACCGAATCAGATCTCCTGGAAGACCTATTCTACTTCCATGCCACCAATATTGTCCTGCAGCAACAATATAAGGCATAAAAATTCACCAACTTTTTGGATTTGATTTCTATTTTACTTCTCGCTGAAAAGCAAAACCAGAGTTTGATGAAGAATCTTCAATTTTGACCCACTGACTCGAACGCCAGGCCTGAAGCACATGCGACCCATTCTAGCAAACATAAACAACGAAATCATCGTCGTGGCTATGACAATGGATGGCAAGCCCCACCATGGGCCCAAGGTCAACAGAGTACAGCACCTAAGGGAAGAAATGTGACCTAGCAGCGTCCACCACTCACCCATAAGGCACTTTAAGAACAAGGGTAAAGTTCCCGTTCAACCCGCTTCTACTAAACTGGACATGTGCTATCCCTATGGATCAAGGGATCATTGGTCACACATATGCCGAGCTTCCCTTAAGGCTATTGCCAAGTATCATTCCCGTCGTGAGTTTAACTTTGCACATGTTGATTATCCCGGAAGATGCAACTACATCAGTGAAGATATAGGAATTTCAGGAGGCGTTAGCGCCTATGGATGAATAAATTAACCATGTTTTTAGGGTGTTTACCCCTAGTGGCCGAACCCACTAGGAGTGGCCGGCCCCTACCCCCCCTATTTTCTAGGTTTATGGTTTAATTTTGAACAATTTTTCTAAGTATTTGGAATAATTTGTTTGGTTTTGGTTTGTTTTGAATTATGGATTGTTATTTGAATGGATATTATTTTCTCGAATTGCTTAATTGAATGAATGGACTTATATTTATGCATGTGACCAATTCAATCAATTTATTTCTATGTATGTCTAGAAAGGAAGTTAGTTGTTTGGCAGATAGTGCAACCACGCACACCATCTTGCGTGAATGACACTATTTTACTAACTTAATACCAAGAAAGCTCATTTGACAACTCTCTCAGGCCCATCCAACCTAATTGAAGGATACGGAAAGACACGTATCATGTACTCTATTCTCTACGTTATGGAAAAACGTTGTTGAGTTTTAGAGACATGCGAGATAATCAATATCATAGTGAAACCACTAAAGATCATGGTTTTGAATTTCTTTGTATCACTTTGCACGAATATGGCCAGAAGCATATTCACGAGAAGTTAGAATGTTTGTTGAGTGGGTTGTGCATCACAAACATTCGCGGCATAGAAGCCCACAGTGTGGTCGGCACTATGCCTGAGTTCTAGGACACTTTGTTACTTTGGCATGACCGTTTGGGACATCCTGGATGTGACATGATGCACCGTATCCTCAAATCTTCACACGGGCATAAGTTACACCCCTATGTTGGACTCCCGCCATGCAAAGCATGTTCTGTAAGAAAGTTGCATACTCAACCCTCATATACAAAGATTATTCATGACCCCCCCTAAATTTTCCAAAGGATTCAAGGGGACATTTGTGGACTTATCCAACCAACATGCGGACCATTTAGATACTTTATGGTGTTTGTTGATGCATCGACATGATGGTCACATGTTTGCCTGTTATCCATACGCAATGCCATGTTTGCTAAACTCCTAGCTCAAATCATTAAGCTAAGGGCTCACCACCCTGATTATCTGATTAAGTCAATTCGACTGGATAACGTTGAAGAGTTTACGTCACAGACTTTTGACGATTATTGCATGTCAGTAGGGATTGATGTGGAACATCCTGTACCCCATGTTCACACCCAAAACGGCTTGGCAGAAGCTTTCATAAAGCACCTTCAATTGATAGCTCGGATTGGTTATGAGAACCAAATTGCTGGTATCTGCCTGGGGCTATGCAATATTGCACGTAGCTATGTTGGTCTACCTGAGGCCCACCGCTACTCAATGACATTCACTGTTGCAATTGGTCACTAGATACGAGCCTGACGTCTCGCATTTACGTTTGAGTGCACCATTTATGTGCCAATAGCACCGTCGCTATGTACCAAAATGGGTCCTTAGAGAAAAATAGGAATCTATGTCAGTTATGATTCACCATTAATTGTTTGCTACTTAGAACCCTTGACATGAGATCTCTTTACCGCATATTTTGTGAATTGTCACTTTGGTGAGATAGTTTTCCCGTCGTTAGGAGGAGATAAGCACACTAACATTCCTGTAGAACGCCGTGAATTGTTATGGCATGCTTCCACTATGTCTCACTTAGATCCCCGCACTGCCCAGTCTGAAACTAAGGTGCGTCAAATTATAGATCTTCAGAGCATTGCTCAAAACATGCCAGATGCTTTTAATGATTTAGCAAAGGTAACAAGATCACATATACCCGCTGCAAACACACTTGCAAGGATAAATGTACCCTACCTACGTCAACAACCCGCTTAGGAAGGCCAGACTGTCACATCCCGGTCCGGGCGGGACCACTATCCGGGCCTGACTCCACCGTAGCACGATATTGTCCACTTTGGGCCCCCAGCACACCCTCATGGTTTTGTTTTTGGGAACTCACACGAGAACTTCCTGATGGGTCACCCATCCTAGGAATGCTCTCGCACGCTACTCACTTAACTTCGGAGTTCCTATGGAACCCGAAGCCAGTGAGCTCCCAAAAGGCCTTGTGCTAGGTAGGGATGGAAATATACATATAAGGATCACTCCCCTGGGCGATGTGGGATGTCACACAGACCATCCCCGAAGATGGGGAGGCCGCACTTTCCACGCGGCAAGGTACATTGACGATTAGCCAATCATCTGCTCCGATCCTGAAACATGTCAGACCCCTTGGTTCCAAGGATTCACAACCCTAGAATAGGAAAATGGAACCAACTAGTGACACTAGTTTGAATCTGACCATTGCTTACTCATCCGTTCCAACACATGAGGTTATTCTAGATTAGAGTGATGTTTCAGACGAAACATGCCGGCTTCTCGAGAATAGCGAGATTTCGGTCCACTACTTAGTATTGGATGAGGTTTGGAATAGGAATGAGATGATCGTCGATGATGCATTTGCGTACTCAGTAGTTACTGATATCATTCTTAGCGATGACATTGAACCACTTTTCATCGATGAATGCCAACGTATAACCAATTGGTCAAACTGGAAACAAGCAATTTAGGTCAAACTTGATTCGCTCACGAAACATAAGGTATTTGGCTTATCGTTCCTACACCACCATGCGTGAAGCTCGTTGGCTACAAGTAGGTTTTCGTGAGGAAGCGTAATGAGAATAATGAAATTGTGAGATACAAAGCACACCTCGTAGTGCAAGGTTTTTCTCAGCACTCTGGGATTGATTACGAGGAAACGTATTTCCCTTGTAATGGACATTATAACGTTCCGCTACCTAATCATTTTAGTAGTTTCCGAAAAACTGAATATGCAACTTATAGACGTGGTAACCGCGTATCTCTATGAGGATCTAGGTACGGAAATATACATGAAAGTTCCAGAAGTACTTCCATTAACTGGTTCAAATAGTTCTAGACCACAGAACACTATTTCAATTAGGTTAAGGAGGTCACTCTATGGATTGAAACAATCCAGACAGATGTGGTATAACCGTCTGAGTGAATATTTGACAAGTCAGGGTTATGTGAACAGCGAACTATGCCCATGCGTGTTCATAAAGAAGTTACATTCTGGATTTACAATCATTGCAGTTTATGTCGAGAACATGAACCCCATTGGGACTCCTGCAGAGCTTGAGGAAATTGTTGCAAACTTGAAATCGAAATTTGAGATGAAGGATCTTGGGAAAATTCAATACTGTCTCGGCTTGGAGATCAAGCATTGTTCGGATGAAATCCTAGTACATCAATCGAACTACACCCAAAAATTGTTGCGTCGTTTTAATGAGGATAAAGCAAAGCCTAAGAGTACACCCATGGTCGTTCGGACTCTAGATGCTAAACGAGATCCCTTCCGTCCAAAGGAGGATGAAGAAGAGATTTTGGAACCCGAAGTTCCTTACCTAAGTGCAAATAGGGCTTTATTGTACTTGGCTCAGTGCACTAGACCTGACATCTCATTCGCTATTAATCTTTTGGCAAGGTATAGTAATGCGCCCACATGTAGGCACTAGAATAGTGTTAAAGACATTTTCTGCTACCTCAAGGGTACTACAGATTTGGGCTTGTTCTATACCTGTAAATCTCCGAGTGTTGTTGCCCCCTATGGTCCTTGAATTGATTCTCACCTTGTTGGTTACACAGATGTTGGATATTTGTCTGACCAACATAGGGCACGTTCTTAAACGGGTTATGTCTTTACTGTTGGAGACACCACTATATCTTGGAGGTCTAGCAAGCAAATGCTAGTTGCGACTTCGTCTAACCATGCTGAGATTTTCGCCTTGCATGAAGCATCGTGTGAGTGTTTTTGGCTGAGAAAAGTTATGGAACATATTCAAAGCTCTAGTGGTCTTACATCAAAGGAGACAACACCAAGCACATAGCGCCAAAGTTCTTTTACTTACCCCAGCAATAACAGCAACAGAATATTGAAGTAAAAAAAATCCGTTTCCAGGACAACCTGGCCAATCTCTTTACCAAGTCATTGCCCAAGTCTACATTTCAGAAGCTCGTCCAAGGAATTGGTATGCATAAATTATCTAAGTTGAATCACTTATAGTTCTCATATTTAGAAATTATGTCTAAATCAGGGGGAGTATCTAGAAGCATACTCACATGATCTTAATGTACTCTTTTTCCTACGATTAGGAGCATTTTTCCCACTAGGCTTTTGCTACCTAACGAGGTTTTAATGAGGCACCCATCCTGGGATGATCATACTCTATTGAGTTCACTACCTTCGTCCTGTTTGACATTTGTTTAAAGACATGCATACTTCTCGCTTTTCTCCTTAGTCTATGGGTTTTCCCTATGCCTTGGGTTTTACCATAATGAGGTTTTTGTGAGTTTTACTACAAATGCATACTTCAATTAAATTTGAGACTCGAGATCACCCGTTGTGCCGATGACTTCATCAACTATTCTACCTTATTTGTTGATGATCTGCTGCGATGGTTATTGAGTATTTACACACTTAAGGGTGAGTGTTGCAGTCATATTTAGAATAGGAATGTGATTGTGTAAATCCTAGTAGATATGGCAATGTATCTTATATTCCTATTAGGAGTTGATTACCTATTAAATGTTGTAATCCTAAAGGGAAATTTTTTTTACCTATCCTACTACTATAAATAAAGGCACAATGGGGGTGAATCAAACACTCCTCACAATTAAATCACTTTCTCTTCTCTCTAACTGTGGCCGGTCCCTCTCTCTCTCTAAACCCTAGATCGTTCAATCAAATAGGCCTACAACAATTACTAGTGTTTTTTTTTTTTTTTTTTTTTTTTTTTTTTTTGCTTAGAATAAGAGAAAGACTTCAAATTGAATTACATTTTCCCAGTTTATTTTTGTGGCGTTGTTTCCCAATAGTAGTCAAGATGACGAGAGACTTTTCAATGTGCCCGGAACACGGAGTGATACATCACGTCTCTAGACAAGTGGTGTCACGCCCCAATCCCAACATACGATCAGGATTGACACGTGACGTCACCACATTCCTGTTTATCGATCATGTCTCGCCTCTAAGACAAGACCAAAACACAATCAATATTTAACCAAGCATTCATTTTCTTTTATTTCATGGCGGCATCTAACCTTAACGTTAGACTGCCTACGTACCCTAAGAAGGGATAAAGCCATTCATAGTTCACCAATCACTAAACTCAGACATTTATCCCAGTGCATTCTAACAGGAAGGCATAACATTCCTCAATTAATTATTAGGACTTAACAAGCATGAATTACTAGATTCAGGGCTACATAACAAACCCACATGACAATTAAGATTTCCATTTCATCCATCTTATAAATCACTATGTTTCAACATAATTCCGCAATTTATAGCATGCAACATCTCAAAGACAACCAACGAAGCACAATATTATTCTCTAGCCACATTGATCAACGAATTTGATCATAGTAATAACAATCATATCCAACATCATTCCACAATCACTCCAATTAATCAATCCCAAGATTAAAAGATGCACGATATTAACATTTAACTACATTAATCAATCAATAAGATCTCATATCAATCCATGAAATTTAATAAAGGAATTCTACATAATTCCTTGCTTGGATTCCAAGTAATAACATGATAATTCTAATTTATAAACACAACGTCTACTGTGAGCAATTCCTATAAACTCGAATCTAGGGTCAAACTAACCTTATGGTAATGAGTAAGAGTGGGGATTCAAGACCACTCAACGAAATCTAACTAAAATATGATCACCTATTGAAATGTACCAAGTACAACTAATCCTCATCACCCCTAGAATGCGTATGGTCCCTCATTGTGGATATACCAAGTAGAACCATAAATATAATCTAATCATGCAAGCAGTGATCACCTATCGCGGATATACCAAGCATGATCACCCACGAAATACGTATGATCCCCTATCACAGAAATACCAAGCAGGACCACATCCTAACTCTAGGTAATGATCACCCATCGTGGATATACCAAGCAGAACCACATCTTAACTCTAGGTAATGATCATCCATCATGGATATACCACACATGATCACTCCTAGAATACATATGGACCCCTATTATAGATAATTGTGACGTGCAGGCGGTGATCACCCATCATGGATATACCAAGCATGATCATCCTTGAAATACGTATAGTCCTCTATCGCGGATATACCAAAAAGGACCATCCATGTACCATTACTACATGGTGCAGTTAGATCAACATAAAACCACCTTACCCCTATCTCAACCCCTTACAACGTAAGTGCCTGCACCATCAATTTCTCATGACCACTAACTAACATGTCACACAAGCATACAAGGTCTATGAAATACTTCTAATAGGATTCTAGGCTTACATTATCATAATAGTTACCATACATGTCATTCATATTATCAAGAAGATAAATACACATCTATATCACAAAGGCATCCTAGACGCGTAAACTGAGGTATATATTACCTAGGATAGCTCACTAATCGATATAGGCTCACTAAGCCCTACTTAGCCTCTAGTAACTAATTTTAGTATTCAAGAATGATTAAGAGCATTTTGATCAAAATCAACCCTAGTAGATCAATCAGGAAGATCTGCCCACCGGATTTCCAATCCTTAAGTTCCTAAGGCCCTCAAATATTACGTATAATAACATATTAAAGTTTCGTAACGATCTAACGGTTGGATCATCGATTGTTATAATGATTAAGTGGCAGCCTCTAACAAAAATATGTCTAAATGAAGGGATTTCATGAACTGATGTCACATACGGATTCGAGGTATCGAATTTAACCTAGAAAGACAGAGTTAGACCATTGGCCACGCGCCACCACATGCCGCGGTTCTTGGCGAACGGAAACCCAATTTTCCGACTAACTCCAAAAATTACCAAGTTTTACAAAAATGTAGAGTACATCTAGGGGAATAATTTTCATAACTTGGAGCATTGTCATTCATCGTTTGTTGAAGTCATAATTGGGAGTCAAATTATATGCTTATGTTCATGTGTGGATAAGGAACCCTCTAACTAATTTCTCATCATTCTTCGTTTTACAATCTGTCTTGTTTCCAAGTTTTTGTTTTGCTTTTAATTTCATCAAAAACCAATCCCCCATTTATTTTAAAGTGTTAGATTAGTTAGAAATACATTTAGTTTGTGTTTATAAGTGTTTTGATTCATTTTGTTTCCCAAATTCGTCCAAAGTACTCAAGGTGCTCAAAACTGCCCAGAAAGTGTTTTTAAGGCAGTTTCGAGTGCTTTGGGTACTGTTTGAGTCTTTTGGTTTGTTTTAGAGTTTTAAAGTTTAGTTTTGCATTCTTTGAGTCTAGTTTAGTGTTTTATATTGCGTTTCTACGTTTTTGAGTCAAATCCAAGTGATTAACAATCCCTCCTAATCCCCGGTCCAGAACAATCCCTACTTATACTTAGACTACAATTGACAAAAAGAGGGTTTAATTTGTGTGCGTATAAATCACGCATCAAATTTATTTCGTATTCTTAGTTTCATCGTGTTTGTATTTGCGACGTATAATTTTTTTCGATAAGTAAAAGGATGAAATTGTCCCTATCGTATTAAAAGGGATTCTTCATGGATGTATTTGATCCTTTCATGATTTTCCAGATTTCTTTTCATATTCGGATAGTACGTCACGTTACGGATGCGTGGACGCAAACGAAATGTAATTTGAAGTTATAACAAAAGAGTTATAAACGAACAAAGTTAAGGGCAAAATGGTCATTTGACCATTACCTAGAAGGCTCCAGATTTGCTGGAGCAACAATCTGGGTGCCACATGTATGGTTGAGATGGGATGATGAAAAGAGAAATGAGGAAAATGAGTGGAGAAACTAGCGAATCAGATAGGAGGACAAGAGGGAAGGGAGAGAAGAGAGGATAACCAAATCTTCCTTTGACTCATTTTTCAACCGTGCCTCGGTTCTATCCCTGAAGCTTGACGTGATTTTCCACCATCTTCGTGGCGTTTTTCTAGGAAATCAGGGCTACCCACCACCACCAAATCATTTCCCCTCCACTTTGTCTTCAATCTCCAACCAAAGTTTTGACTTTGGTTTTGCAAGGAACCCACTAATGGGTCCGAGTGATTCTCATTGGTGATCCATCATTTATGAAACACTTTCCTTCGATCATCACCACTATTAGCCTTCTATTGAGACCAAGAGCAAAGCCCAAAGGATTTTGGGGGTGGCGACGAGTGGTCAGTGGCCCGATGATGCCTTTTTAAGTTAAATTAGATGTCCTGATTTCAGATTTGTTATGTGCTTGATGTGATTTGATTGTTTGAACCTATTTTCATTATGGTACGTGATAGGAGCATAATGATTAAGAATTGAGGAAATTCTCTAAGGCATGTTACTACATTCGAAATGGTTTTAAATGCTTAATTGTGAACTAGTATGTGGTGACTATGATTAAGAATGTACTTAAGTGTAAAGATGGCTAAAATCTGTGGGAATAATGATTTTTAACTTGTTATGTGCATTGGAAATCCGTGAGACGATTGTTGGAAGGTGTAGGTGGTGTTTTGTTCGTTTTGTCTAGTTTCGTGTTCTTTTGTTGTTTTGTTTTGCTCGAGGACTAGCAAAAGATAAGTGTGGGGGTATTTGATAGGAGCATATTCATGCGACTTAAATGGCTTGTTCTCGTGCATTTACGTTATGTTTCTTTAGTTATTTTAGTACTTTAAGCTATTTTCGTGTGTTTGTAGGTCCAAAGGGCTAAAGGAGCAAAAAGATGCATTTTGGAGACTTTTGGAGCACTTTTGGGCTAAGGATGGATAGCTTATGCTTGGAGCCAAAGTGTTGGACGAAATTGAAGACCTAATTGAAGACCAAAGTGTTGGAACCTTGTTCCCTTTAGTTTTAGGACATTTAAACCTTTCCTATATCCTTAGTCGTGCATAACATTCCAACATTCCACTCCTTCATTTCAGCCACACTCCCACATATCATTACTTATCATTCACCACTTATCATATCATACACTTATCATTCACTTATCATATCATTCACTTATCATATCATACACTTAATTAATTAACCCACATTTACATCTTAAACATTCAAATTCCCATTCACACATCAAAATCTGCCAATGCCGTGAGTTCCCATTGCATTTCCAGCTTTGCACATGCATTCACTCACCACAAACAAGTCACATGCATTCATCAACATATCTAGCTGTCATTCACATGCATTTCATTCATCATTTCCACCCCAACATGTCCCTTTAATCATTCAAACATACACTCCCGTTAATTAAACCATTCAGCCACATTTTCACCAACAACAAGCCCATGCCGTGAGTTCCCTACATTTCCAGCATATTCATATGCATTCCATCCTTTAAAACAAACCACATGCACTTTAATCATTCAATCACACATCACCCATTCCCCTTTGCCGTGCAAAACATGCACATTCATTCACCTTTCTCCCAAAACCGTGCATATCATTCCCCTCACTCTTTGTTTATTTCAGCCACATATCCAACTCACATGCAATCCCTTTAATTAATTCAACCTAGCTTTAATTCACATGCACATCCAACACACCATTCACCCTAGTTCTAATCAGCCAACCCGTGCATTACTCATTCAATCAAGCACTCCACATGCACAAACCTCTCATTGCCGTGGCTACCCATCCCAATTCCAGCTTTCACATGCTTTCACATGCATTTTCAGATTGTCCCCTTGCACATGCAGCCACATATTCATTGCACATGCATTTCCAACCCACATGCATCCTTTAATCATTCAAACATGCAGCCACATTCCCTCCTAGCTGTCATGTTCCCCCCATTTCACCTATAAATAAGCATCCATTGCATTCATTTTAACACACTTCTTCCATTTCAGAATGTAGACATCAAACTCCTTTGTGCCGTGCCCTCCCTTACAATCCAAACACCATCCTTCCATTTTCACCACTACCCAAACCATTCACACCATCAAACTATCCTTAGACCTTGTGCTACAACGAAGAGGAAGAGAAGAGTGCCTAAACGTTCATACAATTCAAGTTTGAGTTGTTGGAATGTTTAGGTGTTTCTTTGATTTCAATGTTTAATTTCAATACTCTTTGTTTTGTACGAATGAGGAATGGAAGAGAAGAGGGCCTAAACGTTCATACAATTCAAGTTTGAGTTGTTGGAATGTTTAGGTGTTTCTTTGATTCTCTTTGTTTTGTACCATGAGGAACTAAAACTCCCCTTTAGCTAGGGGGTGATTTGAATATATGTTTATGCTTGCATTTTGATTTGATTACTTCTAATTGCGTTTCATAAGTTGTGGATTCAATTTGTTTAACCGTTTGATTGATAACTTATTTATGTATGTTTATTGAGAATGCGCGCTTAATTTTCATGCATGAATATGACGCTAGAATATAAGTGAGTTTCACCTAATCGTTATGAACTTATATTCACAAGTAGTGGAGGTTGCTTATAAACAATCGCGTTAAACGAATTCTTGGCATAAGTTTCATGCGTATTCCATAGTAACGAATGCCTCGTCAATACTTATAATTTTCATGATGCTTAATGATCTTTGATTGTATCTTTATTGTGCTGTTCACGTAAAGGACTTTTGGAGAATGTTGTGGATTGCGTTGCGCTAACCCATCCAATTCATTAACTTAAGGAGAACTTGACGGTTAATTTAAGCGGACCTAATTAACCCGGGGTGTTGAGTTTCATGGTTTATTGAAATGCAATTGGAAATCATTTTGTATGCAAGTGTAACATGTGTGGAGAAGAACCCTTTAGCTAGCCTTTCCATCCATTTAATTCTATCAAATTGTTCTTTCTTTTCTTGTTTCTGTTTTCATGTTTAATTTAACTTGTTATTCAATTATGTTAAACATGTGGAACTAATTTCTTTTTAGTTAGAGGCGAATTTGAAGCCATGGACATATGTTGGTTATGATTTGATTTACTCCAGTTATGAATTCATGAACTTTAGATGTGGGTTACTTTTCTGTTTTGATTAAGAACTTGTTTATGTATGAGGGTCGACACTTAATTTGCATGCCTAAACTTGATGCTAGGATATAAGGGAATTTCACCTAATCGTTATGAACTTATATTCATGAGTAGTAAAAATCGCTAGCCACGATTGTGTTTAGTAAACCCTAGGCTGGATTAACATGCGTATTCCATAGTTATGAATGCCTAGTCGATGTTTATGATTTCCGTTGAACTTAATGATCTTTGTTGAATGTCTCTATCATGCGTATTCCATGTTAGGGACTTTGATTAGGAATAATTTGGTTGTAATGTGTATCCCATTCAATCCAATGAATCTAGGAAAATCTGAAGGTTAATTTAAGCGTACCTAATTAACTTGGAGCATTGTCATTCATCGTTTGTTGAAGTCATAATTGGGAGTCAAATTATATGCTTATGTTCATGTGTGGATAAGGAACCCTCTAACTAATTTCTCATCATTCTTCGTTTTACAATCTGTCTTGTTTCCAAGTTTTTGTTTTGCTTTTAATTTCATCAAAAACCAATCCCCCATTTATTTTAAAGTGTTAGATTAGTTAGAAATACATTTAGTTTGTGTTTATAAGTGTTTTGATTCATTTTGTTTCCCAAATTCGTCCAAAGTACTCAAGGTGCTCAAAACTGCCCAGAAAGTGTTTTTAAGGCAGTTTCGAGTGCTTTGGGTACTGTTTGAGTCTTTTGGGTTTGTTTTAGAGTTTTAAAGTTTAGTTTTGCATTCTTTGAGTCTAGTTTAGTGTTTTATATTGCGTTTCTACGTTTTTGAGTCAAATCCAAGTGATTAACAATCCCTCCTAATCCCCGGTCCAGAACGATCCCTACTTATACTTACACTACAATTGACAAAAAGAGGGTTTAATTTGTGTGCGTATAAATCACGCATCAAATTTATTTCGTATTCTTAGTTTCATCGTGTTTGTATTTGCAACGTATAATTTTTTTCGATAAGTAAAAGGATGAAATTGTCCCTATCGTATTAAAAGGGATTCTTCATGGATGTATTTGATCCTTTCATGATTTTCCAGATTTCTTTTCATATTCGGATAGTACGTCACGTTACGGATGCGTGGACGCAAACGAAATGTAATTTGAAGTTATAACAAAAGAGTTATAAACGAACAAAGTTAAGGGCAAAATGGTCATTTGACCATTACCTAGAAGTCTCCAGATTTGCTGGAGCAACAATCTGGGCGCCACATGTATGGTTGAGATGGGATGATGAAAAGAGAAATGAGGAAAATGAGTGGAGAAACTAGCGAATCAGATAGGAGGACAAGAGGGAAGGGAGAGAAGAGAGGATAACCAAATCTTCCTTTGACTCATTTTTCAACCGTGCCTCGGTTCTATCCCTGAAGCTTGACGTGATTTTCCACCATCTTCGTGGCGTTTTTCTAGGAAATCAGGGCTACCTACCACCACCAAATCATTTCCCCTCCACTTTGCCTTCAATCTCCAACCAAAGTTTTGACTTTGGTTTTGCAAGGAACCCACTAATGGGTCCGAGTGATTCTCATTGGTGATCCATCATTTATGAAACACTTTCCTTCGATCATCACCACCACTATTAGCCTTCTATTGAGACCAGGAGCAAAGCCCAAAGGATTTTGGGGGTGGTGACGAGTGGTCAGTGGCCCGATGATGCCTTTTTAAGTTAAATTAGATGTCCTGATTTCAGATTTGTTATGTGCTTGATGTGATTTGATTGTTTGAACCTATTTTCATTATGGTACGCCACTTAATCATTATATGAATCAACGATCCGATTGTTGGATCATCACTAAACTTTAATGTGTTATAGTACGTAGTATTTGAGGACATAAGAAACTTACGGATTGGGAATCTAACGTATAGATCTTCCCGAATTGAACTTCTAAGTTTGTAAAACCAACGTTGACCACCTCTTAATTTTAGCGATTGACGGAGATTCGACCGTTGGAACAAAAATTTTAGGATATTGTTCTAGAATATTAATGAGATTCTTGGGAAGTTACGGATCAGAAATCCATGGACGGATTTCCATATAAAATTATATAGGGTTGTGGGCCTTACCGTTGACAGAGAATTGACTTTTAGTCAATATGTTATGAATTGATCTTAAATATTGAAATTAGTAATATTAGAGACTGTGTAGGGCTTAATGGGCCTATATTGGTTAGTGAGTTATCCCAGATAATATATACCTCGGTTTACGTGTATAGGACGTCTTATTGTGATATATATGTGTATTTACCTTCTTGATAATATGAATGATATGTATGGTAACTATTATGACAATGTGTGCCTACAATCCTATTAAAAATATTATGTAGAACTTATATGCTTATGCGACATGTTAGTTAGTGGCCATGAGAAGTTGATAGTGCAGGTGCCTACATTGTAACTCATACAGGTTGAGGTAGGGGTAGGTTGTGTGTTGAATTTACTGCACCATGTAGAAGTGGTACATGGATGGTCCTATTTGGGATATCCGCAATAGGGGACCATACGTATTATAGGGGTGATCATGCTTGGTATACCCGTGATGGGTGATCACCGCTTGCACGATTAGACTGTGCTTATGGTTTTGCTTGGTTTGTCCACAATGGGGGACCATATGCATTTTAGGAATGATCAAGCTTGGTATATCCGTGATGGGTGATCACTACCTAGAGCTATAGGATACAGTCTTGCTTGGTATATCCGCGATGAGGGACTGTTAAGGGTGATCATGCTTGGTATATCTGCGATGGCTGATCACTGCCTACGTTATTAGACTATGCATATGGTTTTGCTTGGGTTATCCGCAATGGGGGACCATATACATTCTAGGAGTAATCATGCTTGGTATATCTGCGATAGATGATCACTACCTAGAGTTAGGATGTGGTTCTACTTAGTATATCCGTGATGGGGGACCATATGTATTTCAGGGGTAATCATGCTTGGTATATCCGTGATATGTGATCATTACCTGCACGCTTAGATTATGCCTATGGTTCTGCTTGGTGTATCCACAATAGGGGACCACACACATTTTAGGGATGATGAGGATTAGTTGTATTTACTACATTTTGATAAGTGACCATAATTTAGTTGGATTCCGGTGAGTGTCCGGAATCCCAACTCTTACTCATTCTCATAAAGTTAGTCGAACCCTAGATTCGAGTGAACAGGAATTGCTCATAGTAGACATTGTGTTATAAATTAGATTTATCACATTAGTACTTGGAATCCAGGTAGGGAAGTAGTGGGATTCCTTTATTAAATTTGGTGAAGATATGTGGTCTTATTGATCGATTAACGTAGTTATGTTCATATCGTGCATATTTGATTCAGGGAATTGATTAATTGGAGTGATTGTGGAATGATGTTGGATATGATTGTTATTACTATGATTAGACTCGTTGACCAATGTGGCTAGAGAATAATATTGTGCTTCGTTGATTGTTCTTTGAGATGTTGCATGCTACAAATTATGGTACTATGTTGAAACATAGTGATTTATATGATGGATGAAGTGGAAATCTTGATTGTCATGTGGGTTTATTATGTAGCCCTGAATCTAGTAATTTCATGCTTGTCAAGTTCTAATAATTGATTGAGGGATGCTATGCCCTTCTGTTAGAACGTACTATGACAAACGTCAGAGTATAGTGAATGGTGAACCAATAATGACTTGATCCCTTCTTAGGGTACATAGGCAGTCTAACGCAAAGGTTAGATCCAACCATGAAATAAAAGGAAATGAATGCATGGTTAAATCATTGATTGTGTTTTGGTCTTGTCTCGAAGGTGAGACATGTTAAATAAACAGGAATGTGCTAACATCACGTGTCGATCTTGGACGTATGTCGGGATCAGGGCGTGACAACTTTTAGTGGTATCAAAGAACTAGGTCTAAGTTTTGTCATGGAATTGGTATCGTCTTTGATGATATGGCTATGTTTGTGATTATTTTGTATGGTGAACTGAAGTTCGAAATTGTCGAACTTGAGGTTAGCTTAATCTAAGAATTGATGAAGTGTGAACGTCATACAGTGTTTCTTTATCAGTGGAATTATTGCCGTGTTAAGTAGGCCAACAATGGAAATTTCGAGGACGAAATTTTTTTGAGGAGGGAAAGATGTGAAATCCCGTCCCTGAATTTCAATATTTAAAATTTCATATTTTGTATTCTTAGTTTCGACGCATTTGTATTTGCAGCATATAATTTTTTTCGATAAATAAAAAGACAAAATTGCCCCCTATTGTATTAAACAGGATTCGTAGCAGACGTATTTGATCCTTTCATGATTTTCCAGATTTCTTATATATTCAGATAGTACATCTCGATATGGACAAATGGGCGCAAACGAAATGTAATTTGGAGTTAGAACGAAGAGTTATAAATAAACAAAGTTGAGGGGAAAATGGTTATTTGACCATTACCTAGAAGGCTCCAGATTTGCTGGAGCAACAATATGGGCGGTTGAGATGGGAAGAAGAGAAGAGAAATAAGGGAAATGAGGGGAAAAACTGGCGAATCATATATGAGGAAAGAAGGGAAGGGAGAGAAAAGAGGAGAACCGGATCTTCCTTTGACCCGTTCTCCAACCGCGACCTGGTTCTAACCCGGATGCCCGGCATGATTTTTCGACGCTTCACGACATTTCTTTAGCAAATCAGGGGTCTCCACCACCACCAAATCATTTCCCCACCACTTTCCCTTCAATCTCCAACCAAACCCGACGAGTTTTGACTATGGTTTTGCTAGGAACCAATCAATGGGTCGAAGTGATTCTCGACGGTGATCCATCATTTGTGAAATGTTTTCCTTTGATCACCACCACCACTAGCCTTGTATTGAGGCCAGGAAGAAAGCCCAAACAATTTTGGGGGCGATGGAGCTGTGGATTCGACAAATTGAAGAACACCTATTTCTAGGGTTCTTACGGATTAAAGTGGGTTTTAGGTGTTTCCCGGCCGAATTGGACTTCGACCCAAGTATGAAATTTCTTCCCCTTGTTGTGCTCTACATTCCTGTAAAATTGGTAATTTTTGGAGTTAGGTGAATTTTCTAGCAAGTGGGGCGGCCGGCTGCCATATGTGGCGATGCGTGGCCAATCTTGATTTCAGATTTGTTATCCGCTTGATGTGATTTGATTGTTTGAACCCATTTTCATTATGGTACGCCACTTGATCATTATATGAATCAAGGATCTGACCAATGGATCGTCGCCAAACTTTAATGCGTTATAGTACGTAATATTTAAAGACAGTAGAAACTTAAGGATTAGGAATCTGACGTATGGATCTTTCCGAATTAAACTTCCAAGTTTATAAAACCAAACATTGACTGCCTCTTAATTTTAGCGACTGGTGGAGATCCAATCATTGGATAGTTCCGAAATTTTAGGGTATTGTTCTAGTAGATTAATGAAACTCTTGGGAAGTTACGGATCAGAAATTCATGAGCGAATGTTCTAGATCGAATTATATAGGGTTATGGACCCCACCGTTGACAGAGAGTTGACTTTTGGTCAATATGTTATGAATTGAGCTTAAATATTAAAAATAGTAGGGTAAAGTACAAAAAACTACCTCAACTATTGGTGTCATGACACTTTCATACCTCATCTTTTAAAATTGACAATGTCATACCTCATCTTACGAATTTGTGTCAATGTTATACCTTCCGTTAGCTTGGCGTGAATTTCTTAGTTAAATGTTGATGTGGCTTGATCGGGGATTCATTTTCTATTAAAAAATTATTAAAAACTAAAAAAATTCATTTAATATTTTTTAAATATTAAAATAATAAAGAAAGTTATAAAATAAAAAATAAAAAATAAAAAAAAACCAACACTCAGTTCGTCCCCTTCCCCCCTCTTCTCTCTCTTCTTCCACCCACTCTCCGCACCCAACCTCACACCCAGTACCTGTAACCCACAAAAAAAAAAAAAAAAAAAACCCAGATCCCGTTGAGGTGGAATCAGGAAACCTTCGCCAGGGCGATTCTGAAGGTTGAGAACCTGGGCACGGAGAAAATGGGGGGAATGGGTGTGGAGGGAAGAGGCTGGGTGTGCGGGGGTGGGGGGGAAGTGGGGACGGATGAACTGGGTTTCTTTTTTTTTTTTTTTTTTTTTTTTTTCCTTCTCTCTCTTCTTTTTCTTTTTCTTCTTCTTTTGCAGGTTAGGTGGGGGGATGGGTGGGGGGACGGACGAACTGGGTTTTTTCCTGGGTTTTTTTTTTTGGGTTGCAGGTAGTGAGTTCGAGGGTGGTTGCGGGTTTAGGGAAGACGGAAGGGGAGAAGGAAGGAAGGGGGATCGAGGAAAATCGCGAGTAGAGGGGAAGATAAATTGGTTTTTTTTTTTTTTCTTCTTCTTCTTTTTTCTAGGTTACAGGAAGGGCGCTGGAAGGGGAAGAAGATGAAGATGGGAGAGAAGAGAGAAAGACGCAGGGGGGTGGGAAAGAGGACGTGAGGGTTTTTTTTTTTAATTTTTAATTTAATTTTTTTTACTTTTCTTTATTATTTTAATATTTAAAAATTATTAAATGATTTTTTTTTAGTTTTTAATAAAAAATTTAATAGAAAATAGGTCTGGATTAAGCCACGTCAGCATTTAACTGAGAAATAAATGACCAAGCTAACGGAAGGTATAACATTGGCACATATTCTAAAGATGAGGTATGACATTGTCAATTTTAAAAGATGAGGTATGAAATTGTCGTGACACCAATAGTTGAGGTAGTTTTTTGTACTTTACCCAAATTAGTAATACTAGAGACTATGTGGGTCTTAGTAGACCTATATTGGTTAGTGAGTTATCCCAGATAATATATACCTCGGTTTACATGTATGGGCCGCTTTATTGTGATATATATGTGTATTTACCTTCTTGATAATATGAATGATATGTGTGATAACTGTTATGACAATGTGAGCCTAGAATCCTATTAGAAATATTTTGTAGAACTTATATGCTTATGTGGCATTTTAGTTAGTGGCCATGAGAAGTTGATAGTGTAGGTGCCTACGTTGTAACTCATAGGGTTTGAGGTAGGGGTAGGTAATCACAACCTAAAGCTATATGATACAGTCCTGCTTGGCATATCCGTGATGGGGGACTGTTAGGGGTGATCAAGCTTGGTATATCCGCGATGGTTGATCATTGCCTACATTATTAGACTATGCATATGGTTCTACTTAGTTTATCTGCAAGGGTTGTTTTGCTTGGTTTATCCGCAATAGGGGACCATACGCATTCTAAGAGTGATCATGTTTGGTATATCTACGATGGGTGATCACTACCTAGAGTTAGGATGTGGTCCTACTTGGTATATCTGGGATGAGGGACCATACGTATTTCAAGAGTGATCATGTTTGGTATATTCACGATGGGTGATTACTGCTTGCACGCTTAGATTATGCTTATGGTTTTGCTTGGTATATCTGCAATAGGGGACCATACGTGTGAAATTTCGTCCCCAGATTTCACTATTTAAAATTAGATATTTCATATTTTGTATTCATATTCGTAGTTTTGACGCTTTTATATTTACAGTGTTTAGTTCTTTTTATGAGTAAAAGGACGAAATTTCCCCTATTGTATTAAACAGGATTCTTCACGAACGTATTTGATTCTTTCATGATTTTCCAATTTCTTTACATATTCGGATAGTACGTCTCGATACGAAAGTGTGAGCACAAACAAAATGTAATTTGGAGTTATAACGAAAGAGATATAAACAAACAAAGACATGGACAAAATGGTCATTTAATTATTAATCTGGAAGGCTCCAGATTTGCTGGAGCTTTGATCTGGAGCCATGTGTGTGGCTACGATGGAAAGAAAAAAAGAGAAATGAGAGACAGGAGATAGGGGACTGCCCAATCAAAAAGTAGAGATGGGAGAGAAATGAGAAAAGTGAGGAGCAGCCAATCAGATCCCAAACCTTCGACCCATTTCAGACACGCGACCTGTTTCTCTCGACCCGTTTCCAGCGACTGTTTAGACGAGTTTTCTGTCAATTTTCTTGTCTTTCTTCAACCTCCCATCATGACCAAACATCACCATGACATCCTAGCATCCAATTATAGGCAAAATCGACGAGATTTCATCATGGTTCCATGAAGAACACCCATGTCAGTGCTGTGAAACCCTTGTCGGTGATCCACCATTTCTAAAATGTTCCCTTTCAATTACCACCACCATTAGACACCTCTTGAGCCCAGGAACAAATGCCAAACAAGTTTGGGGGCAAAACACCGGAGTGGACGAATCGAGGTTCAACCATTTTTGGGGTTTTCAGTGGTTTTTGGCATTTTCAAGCCACTTCTCAGCCGAATTTGACTTCGGTCCAAGTATGAAAAATGTTTCTCTCACTGAGCTCTACATGTCTGTAAAATTTGACGGATTTTGGAGTCGGTCGGAATTTGTGATTTCCGTTTGTTGGAAACAGCTACCTACGGCAACGCGTGGCCAGTGGGCTGATGTTGCCTTTTGAAGTTAAATTCAATGTCCTGATTTCAAATTTGATATATGCTTGTTGTGGTTCGATTGTTTGAATCTAGTATTGAATATAACCGCCACTTGAACTTTTGATTGGCGGAGATCTGATCATCGGATCACGATGAAATTTTAGTATGTTGTTCTATAAGCATAATGAGGACCCTAGGAAGTTTTGGATCCGAAATCTGATATGCAGATCTTTGAGATTGAATTGCTAGGGATGTGGACCCGACGATTAACTGAATCCAAATCCATCTAGCATGTCCTATATGATGTGTACAAGCTACGATTACGTGTTCTATCGACAAAATTCTGAGATGTGATTTGTTATTTGTTCTGGGCAACGATCGTTCGTGACACCTCGATATTCATGCTAGGGAGTCGTAGCATGGACTCCAGGTGAGTGACTTTAATATATGTGATATGGTTATTACCCTGATTTCTTATATTAGTATCCTTCGTGGATATGACTCTGTTTTATAAATATGTTTTCTATAAAATTGATATTTTTATATTTAGCAATTGGTCTATTTTATTAAATGTGATTTGACTTGTGTATTGGAAATGTTTGTGAAATGTGATTTGAAATGTATGTTGAGTTGTTTGTGAAATGTGAGGGCTAGTAATGGACTGTTAACCCATTGTCATGGGGATTTGTTTACTTTGATATTGTTTCATTTCTCGCTTCATTGACCCGTTCTAAATTTAGTACTTGTGCTTTGTTTCATTTCGTTAAGCCTTTGTAAAATAAGTAACTTGATTCATGTCTTGTTTCTTCAAGCCGTTGTTATGTTCCTTGGACTTCCTCTCAATTCCGTTGAGTGATCCGAAACTGGGTTCCGCTGAGGTTTCGTTGAGTAGTCTGGTTCTTTGCTCCTTCTGGATTTTGTTGAGAGGTCCGAAATCCTTCGTGCTTTGTGATTCCGTTGAGTGGTCAGGAATCGTATCCTGCCTTGAATTTAGTTGAGTGGTCCAATATCCATTGTAATCCGCAATTCTGTTGAGTGGTCCAGAAACGTATTTTGGTTTGGATTCCGTTGAATGGTTCAAAATCCTGCTTGGTATTTTGATTCCGTTGAGTGGTCCAGAACCCGATCTTGGATTTCGTTCCGAAATCACATTCTTCATAGATGTAGGCTTTGGCCAAATTGTATCGCTCTAGCCCTGCATTTTGGCGTATTGCATGAGTTATTGGTTGATAACCTTGTGTTTGATTTCAGACGAGCCGATGGATGTCTGTGTGACTTATTTGGGATTTTCAGTGGTTTATTTATGATATTATAAAGTGTGATTTTATATTTGATGTTTATAAATCATGATCGATGGATAGTTTTTATTATTATCACATACGTCACATTTTTGTTACTCACGCGAGCTTCGCGGCTTATTCGGGTTGTTGTTTGCCCGGTGCACCATTCCCACGGTGTAGGGGGCGATTGTGCATGTTTAGTTGATAGGTGGAGCTTTGGGGTAGTAAACAGAGTTCAGAGAGCTTGGAGTGTTAGGTTACCCCTATACCTTTCCTTAAACATATGTGATCATTGTTATTTTCAGGTCAATATTCAGTTTGTATTTTCAGGCATACCCCTATAGTCTACTGTCGCGCATCGATCTTGGACATATGTCGGGATCGGAGCGTGACAATACGCATTCTAGGGGTGATGAGGATTAGTTGTATTTGGTAAATTTTGATAGGCGACCCAAGATTAGTTTGACCCAAGATTAGTGTATCTGGAATCCCTTCTCTTACTCATTCCCATAAGGTTAGTCGGACCCAAGATTCGAGTGAATAGGAATTGGTCACAATAGACATTGTGTTATAAATTAGATTTATCACGTTATTACTTGGAATCTAGGTAGGGAAGTATGTGGGATTCCTCTATTAAATTTTGTGAATTGATATGTGATCTTATTGATTGATTAACGTAGTTAAATGTTCATATCGTGCATCTTTGATTCATGGAATTGATTAATTGGAGTGATTTTGGAATGATGTTGGATATGATTGTTATTACTATGGTTAGACTTGTTAACCCATGTGGCTAGAGCATAATATTGTGCTTCGTTGATTGTTCCTTGAGATGTTGCATGCTATGAATTGCGATATTATGTTGAAACATAATGATTTATATGATGGATGAAGTGGAAATCTTGATTGTCATGTGGGTTTATTATGTAGCCCTGAATCTAGTAATTTCATGCTTGTCAAGTTCTAATAATTGATTGAGGGATGTTATACCTTTTTGTTAGAACGTACTGTGATAAACGTCAGAGTGTAGTGAATGGTGAACTACGAATGGCTTGATCCCTTCTTAGGGTACGTAGGCAGTCTAACGCAAAGTTAGATGCAGCCATGAAATAAAAGGAAATGAATGTGTGGTTAAATCATTGATTATGTTTTGGTCTTGTCTCGGAGGCGAGACATGTTAAATAAATAGGGATGTGCTGACGTCACGTGTCAATCTTGGACTTATGTTGAGATTGGGGTGTGATAGCAACCACCTCGAACTGACATAGGTCAAAAGAGATATAATCAGGTCAAGGAACCAAGTCAGGTTGAGAAACCGGGTTGGCCAATTCTCTCTTTATCTTTTCCCTCATTTCCCTTTTTTCCTTTCTGATCGATCACCCTTCTTCATTTTCTCTCCCGCAACTCTCTCTTTTCCCCTCTCTCCTGCTGCCATTTGGCAGCTTCAAATTTTATTTTTATTTATTTATATTATTTTTAACAACTAAAACATCTCTAATTTCTTCATTTCAACTCCGATTCGCGAACAGTTTTCGCCTACGCGCTTGTAAGATCGAGCTCTATCCAATTATACTTAGTGTGACCCTGTAAAATCCACAAATTTTTAATGATTACTGACCAAAATTCAAACTTCGTAATTATTTTAATTAAAATCTAAATTTAATAAAATTTAATATAAATAACCGAAAATAATATAAGATCTCATTAATACAAATATGTAGTTTACAATAGTGAAATCCAAGAACGAGATTTCACATTCTTCCCTCCTTATAAAATTTCGTCCTCGAAATTTTTAGTATCAATTCACTATCCACTAATGCAACAATTCAAACAAATAATGATGCACAAACACGTTCACACTTCAGCTATATCCAGATTTAGCTAACTCAAGTTCGACCACATTGTACCTAAACTCATAAATACAATCATCGTTGTCTCAGCACGACTTCAACACCAATCTTTGTACAAGCACAAATAATACCTCTACTAACAAGAATTCATCAATATGGTCATGATTCAATTCACAATCATCAACATTCAAGATTTGACTGTAAAATCAATAACAATACATTCCAACTCTATGACACAATTTCTAACATCCAAAGGTAAAGTTACTTGGACCTAATACCTAAGCTTTGACACCACTAAAAGTTGTTACGCCCTGATCTCGACATACGACCAAGACCGACATGTGAGGTCACCACATTCCTGTTTATCTATCATGTCTCTCCTCCGAGACAAGACCAAAACACAATCAATGATTTAACCACACATTCATTTTCTTTTATTTCATGGCTACATCTAACTATAGCGTTAAACTGCCTATGTACCCTAAGAAGGGATCAAACCATTCACAGTTCACCAATCACTATACTCAGAGATTTATCGCAGTGCGTTTTAATAGGAAGGCATATCATTCCTCAATCAATTATTGAGACTTGACAACCATGAATTACTAGATTCAAAGCTACATAACAAAACAACATGACAATTGAGATTTCCACTTCATCCATCTTATAAATCACTATGTTTCAACATAATACCGCAATTTATAGCATGTAACATCTCAAAGACAACCAACGAAGCACAATATTATTCTCTAGCCATATTGGTCGACGAATCTGATCATAGTAATAGCAATCATATCCAACAACATTCCACAATCACTCCAATTAATCAATCCCAAGAATCAAAGATGCACGATATTAACATTTAACTACGTTAATCAATCAATAAGGTCACATATCAATTCATGAAATTTACTAAAGGAATTCTAAATAATTCCCTACCTGGATTCCAAGTAATAACATGATAATTCTAATTTATAAACACAACGTCTACTGTGAGCAATTCTTATTCACTCGAATCTAGGGTCGAACTAACCTTATGGAAATGAACAAGAGTAGGGATTCTGGACCACTCAACCTAATCTAACTAAAATATGAACGCCTATCGAAATGTACCAAGCACAACTAATCCTAATCACCCCTATAATGCGTATGGTACCCCATTGTGGATATACCAAGAAAAACCATATGCATATTCTAATCGTGTAGGCAGTGATCACCCATCGTGGATATACCAAGCACGATCACCTCTGGAATACATATGGTTCCTTATCACGGATATACCAAGTAGGACCATATCCAAACTCTAGGTAGTGATCACCCATCGCAAATATACCAAGCATGATCACTCATAGAATGCGTATGATCCCCCATTAAGGATAAACCAAGCAGAATCATAAGCATAGTCTAATTGTGCTGGCGGTGATCACCCATCATGGATATACTAAGCAATCATGATCGCCCTTGAAATACTTATGGTCCCCTATTGTGGATATACCAAGCAGAACCATCCATGTACCACTGCTACATGGTGCAGTTAGATCAACACACAACATCCTTACGCTTATCTTAACCCCTATGATTTACAACGTAATCGCCTGAACTATCAATTTCTCATGACCACTAACTAACATGCCACACAAGCATACAAGTTCTACAGAATACTTCTAATAGGATTCTAGGCTTACATTATTATAATAGTTACCATACATGTCATTCATATTATCAAGAAGATAAATGTACATCTATATCACAATAAGGCGTCCCAAACACGTAAACTGAGGTATATATTACTTGGGATAACTCACTAGCCGGTATAGGCTCACTAAGCCCAACTTAATCTCTAGTAATACTAATTTTAGTATTCAACAATGATTAAGAACATTTTGATCAAAATCAACCCTAGTAGATCAATTAGGAAGATCCGCCCACTGGATTCCAATCCGTAAGCTCCAAAGGTCCTCAAATATTACATATAACAAAATATTAAAGTTTGGTAACGATCTAATGGTTGGATCGTCGATTGTTATAATGATCAAGTGGCGGCCTTTAACAAAAATATGTCCAAATGACGAGATTTCATCAATTGATATCACATATGGATTTAGGATATCAAAGTTAGCTTAGAAAGACAGAGTTGACCCATTGGCTAAACGTTGCCGCATGTGGAAACCCAATTTTCCGACTAACTCCAAAAATTACCAAATTTTACAAAAATGTAGAGTATTTAGGGGAATAGTTTTCATACCTGGGTCGAAATCCAATTCAGCCGAGAAACACTTGAAAACCACCTTGATCCGTTGAAAACCCTAAAAATGGGTGTTCTCAATTTATCGCCAAAATGAACTCTGACACCTCATCCAGTGCTTGGGCCTTGCTCCTGGGGTAAAGGGGAATTTATTGATGGTGATCGACGATAATGATTATCGAAATCACCAAAAAAAGGGAAAACTCGCCGGATAAACCAGAACTTTGTGGCTTCGATTTGTAAATTGGGTTAGGAATTTAGAAATCTAACACCACAAAGACGTTGGACTTGCCGAGAGCTTTCCATAGACACCAAAACCATCTCAAACGTACATCAGACGGAGGAGATAGAATCGGGTCAAGGAATCGGATCGGGTGGAGAAACCAAGTTGGCTGGTTCTCTCATTCTCCCTTCCCTCCTTTCCCCTCCTTTTTTCCTTTCTGATTGGTCACTCTCCCTCCTTTTCTCTCCCGCAACTCTCTACTTTCCCCTCTCTCCTGCTGCCATCTAGCAACTTCTAATTTTTGTTTTTTTTTTTTTTAACAACTAAAACGTCTATAATTTCTTCATTTCAACTCCGATTCGCGAATAGTTTTCGCCTACACGCTCCTAAGATCGAGCTCTATCCAATTATTCTTAGTGTGACCCCATAAAGTCCACAAATTTTTAATGATGACTAACAAAAATTCAAACTTTGTAATTAGTTTAATTAAAATCTATTTTTAATATAAATTCGCGAAAGTAATATAAATCTCGTTAATACAAATACATAGTGAAATTCAGGAACGGGATTTCACAAGTGATGAGATTCTTGTATTAAAAAAATAAAATTTCTCACCACTTACATAATAACATGTGATGTAGAAAGTTAAGATTGTAGGTGGAGAAGAAAAGGAAGCCGCAGATGGGCAGACAATAGAAGAAAATTAAGTAATTGGTGTAGAAAGTTAAGAATTTGAAGAGATACAGAGAAAATTTGATGAGTATCAAAGAAAAGTAGAACAAGAAAATGTGTTTGGAATGTGAGAGTGTGCCAAGAAAATTCAAGAGGAGGAGAGAGAAGAATGTAGTAGCGTTAAGTTCCATAAATAGTGTAGTACCGTTAAATTTCATAAATAGTGTAATACCGTTAAATTTTATAAATAGTGTAGCACCATTAAATTTCATAAACAGTGTAGTACCGTTAAGTTTCATAAATAGTGTAGTAAGTTTCATAAAAAGTGTAGTAGTTTCATAAACAGTGTAGTAAGTTTTCATAAACAGTTTCGTAAGTTTCATAAACAGTGTAATACCGTTAAGTTTCATAAACAGTGTAATACCGTTAAGTTTCATAAACAGTTTGTGTGAAGACGCATGGGTCTGCGCATCAGATTTTTTTAATATTAAAATTATGTCTTTTTCATTATAATTTAAGTTTTTTTGTCCTTTTTATTAAACTTTAAGGGTTTTTCATTAAAATTTAAGTTTTTTAATTAAATAAAGTTATAGCATTATTTTTTATTAAAATAAATTTAGCACAAGCCCTTTTCAAAAAAGTTTCCTATAATATATAGTAATATCGCTTATAGTAAAAATATATAACTTGCATGATTTAATATTAAATACATAACTCCTATTAGAGAGAAGAATATTCCCTCGCTTTTGTCGATCGGATCTTTGGAAGGAAAAGCAATATTGGAAGCACAGATCGAGTCTCTTGGCTGAAGAAGGTGGTGCGAATATCAAGTTTTTCCATCTTGCCACAGATGAAAGAAGAGCAAGGAATAGAATATTACGGTTGGAGGGAGGCAATAGCAATTGCACAAGATATTTTACAGTAATGGCGAAAAGAAATCATGTCAATGCACTTAATGTGGGTTCGATCTCTTACCAATTTTCCTCCTCCTTAACAATTAAGTTAACTAACTATTTAACCCATTAATGAGTTTCATGATTGAGACCTGGCGAAAAGGCTGATCTGTTCACTACCTTAATTAACCCTCACCCTCATCCCTACCCTCCATCTCCATGTGTTTCTCTTGCTCATCATCAATAATAACTAGTTAGACAGAAAACTCATCGGTCATCACTGCATTTTCAGGCAAGGCTTTCCATGATCAATCAAACATGGACCTTTTTTTTTTTTTTTTTTTTTTTGTTTGGTCAAATGATTGAAGACTTGGACCACTTGGATCTAACAAGAGACATGATACAAAACTGAGCGCAATGACGTTCTAAGATTCATATAATGAACCTCACTTAGTGAGATAAAATTTTGTTGTTGTAGTTGGTCAAATGATCGAACCTTATCAGGTAAGATATCCCCTCTTTTCTTTGTTTTGTGGTGGCCTAGTCTTCTGGGTCCACCTTAATTGGTCCTTAAATTAGGAAATTAATGAAAAATGGTTTCATTGGATTTTAATAAGGAAAATTAATGAAAATGATTTCAAATTTTTGCATTTTAACCAAAAATCTTCTAATAACTTTATTTAATGATAAGGACAACAAAAAAACATAAAATATAAACATGTGTGCCCAGCATACGTTAAGTTTCATAAACAGTATAATACCGTTAACTTTCATAAACAGTATAGTACCGTTAAGTTTTATAAACAATGTAGCACTATTAAGTTTCATAAATAATGTAGTAAATTTCATAAACAATGTAGTACCGTTAAATTTCATAAACAATATAGTATCGTTAAGTTTCATAAATAGTGTAATAAGTTTCATAAACATTGTAGTAAATTTCATAAACAGAATAATACCGTTAAGTTTCATAAATAATATGTGTGACGATGCGCGGGTCCCGCACGTCAATTTTTTTTAAATATTAAAATTATGTCTTTTCATTAAAATTTAAGTTTTTTTTTTGTACTTTTTATTAAAGTTTAGGGGTTTTTCATTAAAATTTAAGTCATTTTCATTAAATAAAGTTATAGCATGGTTTTTTTTGTTAAAATAAACTTAACCCAAGCCATTTTCATGAAAGTTCCCATTATTATAAGCTATAATCTAAGAGGAGTCCCAGGAAGAGTTGAAAATGAACGAGAGGTAAGTTCGAAATGCTATGCGCATGTTTATTCTTTTTCAAATTTTATGAATTTTTATTTGGTTATTAATTTCTTTTGAATAACTGGCTAGTAGTTTTTAAATATTTGTTCCAATCCAAGTCTAACAATCAACAAAGAGTAATGCGAAAAACAAATTTTTAGGCCAAATTTGCATATCATATGACATGTCATCAAAATGTTTAATCTAGTGCTCATTCATTACTTATACATATCAATTAAAGACTCGAAGACATCATTATTTTTTTAGTCCCATATTGACAAGGTTATTAAATAAGAAAAAAACACCTCACGATTTATACAAAAACACTTTAAAAGTTCAGATAGAATGAAAACAAAACTCATCATCTATCTACTTGTACGTTCGGAGTTTTTTGGTTTCCTTCTCTCGATACAAAATAAATTAGTTTTTCCATGTTTCTAAGTTTGAAGTGTTTTTCTAAGTATAATTTATCGTAGTCTTACATGTGAAAACAAATAATTTTCATATATGAAGTTAAGGAACATTTTTTGGCGTCGTCCCAGGCCTCAAAAATCTCAGGACTAGCCCTATTCTAAGCTATAATCTAAACAGGAGTGCTGAAAATGATTGAACTCAGAATGCAGTAGGTTGAAAAAAAAAATGCGTCGTCCACCTAGGTAATCCACCATTTGTATCAAGTATTTGTATATTACTAGTATGAAACTTTGATTCCTCTCTCATACCTTATCAAAACGATGGGGAAGAAACATAAGTATTTTTATATGGAGGAACATCGTTGAGGATGTTGGGTTTGTAGCTACTGAAACTATTTTAGACCATACCTACTGAAAATTTGTACACTTTCGGTATATACTTGCTGAAACTTAAAAAAAAATAAAAAAAATAAAAGTAGATATATGCTAAACTATGTCCAACCTACTGGAAAATCTATTTTTCTCTAAAATTGACTCAATCTCTCTTCAATGTACCAGAATAGTTGAGATAACTCTAGCGTCAAAAGTGGGATCCTAGCCTTGGAAAATACGAAAGTTATATTTGAAGCTTGTTGTAATTCACAGCCATTCATTATGGATGGCCATCTATCCCACTACCAATTCACTGTTCATCCCACCACAACTTTGTCTAAAGCCTTGTCTATAAAATGGATGAGAAGAAGAAGAGCAAATATACACAGATAGACATACGGCTGGTTGAGGAAGAAAGAAGAGAGGAAGAAGAAAGGAGATAATAGAGAGAGTTATCTTTGTAATCTTATTATTCCAGATTATAATGAAAGCACCACTGCTGCCCCGAGGACGTACTCTAGTCACACTAACTGTAGAGGAACCTCGTAAATTTTGTGTCTTGTTTATTTATTCCACTGCACACACCGTCGATTTTACAATACTTTATCAGCACGAGAAGCTCTCGTGTCAGTGGAAAGCACAAAGCCATAAATCATGTTCACCTATGTTGCCTGGAATCTTACAGATAAGAAAATCTTTTCATTTCATCATAAAATCTTTGTACTACTGATTTCCCTAAAGCAAATATATATATATGTTGTTGTATGACTGTATATCATCCTTTATGAAGCAAAAGAGTGCAGACTCAAAATTCGTAAAGAATCTGACAGCCATGTAAACAGCCTCAGAACTCCAACTTGCAGACCTCAGATTAAAATACTTTCTTCTTCAGTTGTTCGTCCACCCAGTACCTACAACATATCAAATTTTCAGAAAATTCCAACGGTGCGATCATCATAGATGCCTAAAATACCAAACCAGTTTCCAATTTCCACAGAAAATTGGACAGGCATCTTATGAGTACCAAAACTCCATTTTGTTAGCTCAGATCAAAATTGTTTCTTCGTGAAAGTTGTTCGGTATCCTCTTATCCATATCATACTGAAATTTGAACTAAATATAACGGTTTGATCTTCTCATAAGTTACAGACACTCTTGACTCCAAAAGTTATGGGAACCGTTTCGATTTTTTCAAAACTCACCGGAGGAGGAACACCAATTGGAAATTAGTGTTACTATTATTTCCTGGATAACTAAAATGACTTCAAACTGTGAAATAATAATAAAAGTAAAAGGGATGAAATAAAAGAAAATGGCAGACCAAGAAAAAGAAAAAAGCAAAAGATAAGGACTTAATCATTGCATTTTCTGTTTTGGCATATTTATGTGAATGGTGTTGGTTTAAAGCCCTATCACAAGTTCTATTAATTTAAAACAATTTATTTATCATGGTTGGAATTACCGCCTATTGCTTTAATGTATTTATTGTACTTCTTCTTTTTGTTACGATGAGTACATACTGGACCCGAAGTTCCTTGATCAGATAAGAACCTGAAGTTTCTTGATCCTTATCACATAAAATGATTAGACCCGAAGTTTCATCATGCAAAAAGATCAGGAATGAAGTCCCTAGTTCCTCAAGATCGGACATGAAGTTTCTTGATAAGCACCTTAAGTTTGAAAAGCCGAAGTGCCATAACTTAATTGTAATAAAAGCCATGAGAGTCCCAATTCATAGGCTATTAAATAAGGACCAGAAGTTCTTTGATGAATGATACATTTTGCCAGAGAGTTTACATCTCGAAGTTTTGATGATTATTGCATGTCATTAGGCATTGATGTTGAATACCATGTTCCTCATGTTCATACTCAAAAATGATTTAGCAAAAGCATTTATTAAGCGGATGAAATTGATTACCCATGCAATGCTCATGAAAATGAGATTGCAAGTTTTTCTATATGTGGACATACCATTATACATAATTCATTGTTAAGTTTGGTTGAGACCTGTTACCAACCGTCAATATTTCTCAGTACAACTTGTGTTTGGGCACTAGCCAAACATTACACATGTACGAGTTTTTTTTATTATGTTATCTATGTGCCTATTGCACTGCCACAATGTACTAAAAATGAGGCCTAAAGGCAAACTGGAAATTTATGTTGAATTTGATTCACTATCTATCATTCAACATTTGGAACCCTTGAATGAGGATATGTTTACCGCGCGGCTTGCAGACTAGGATTTTGATAAGAAAGTTTTCCTGCCGTTAGGGGGAGAAAATAACATCGTTCCAAAAGAACGATGAGAAAATATCATTCCAGAAGAATGATGAGAAAAAACCGTTCCAGAAGAACGAAGAGAATTTGTCTTATTTTGATTCATGAAGCAATCAATATAAAAATGAAGTGAGAATAATTGAATGATGCAATGATGCAATGATATGCAAATCAAATGCCAGATGCATTTAATGATGCAACGAAAGTAATAAAATCACATATACTTGTTGCAAATATGCCTACATGAATTGATGTTTCTATTGGACAAAATAATGTGGTAACAAATCTGTTACACGCCTGAAGCGTGGCAAACCCTTAGATTCAAAAGGTTCAGTACTTCGAAAGAAGAAGAATATGACACTACTGAACTATTGCATTCCCAAAGCATAACTTTTGCATGCCGGAAGCATGACAGTCGCCGTATGGATACATGTCCCAAAAAGGACAATCCACGGACATGGGAATGTTGCTGTCTCATGCATGAAGCATGATAGACATATAGGTTCCAATGACTCAACCCCCGGAAATGGAGATTAAAATCCTAGCTCTATAACGCTCTAGAGGAAGTTATGATCCGTATTCTCTAAATTATGACTATCCTGGAAGAAAGTGTAATGCCCTAGAAGAGGCAATGGATATCCAAAGAAATGAAAAGCTTTTATGCATGTGCATGCACATGAGAATATGGGATCAATGATTGATGACAACCAATGGTAATTTTGGTTTTTACAAGTAGCTACTAAATTCATCAATGAGCTATATTGATATTGAATCACGTTCTTTTGTTCGTCGATGAAAGGAAATATTATTTGCAAAAAATGGAGAAAGACAATTCCATTACAATCTTGTAAGAATGTGGAAAAATTGACCTATATATATATATGTGTGTGTGTGTGTGTGTGTGTGTGTGTGTGTGTGTATAATACAAATAGCCAAAAGATGTTGAACCAAATGAGGTTACATATGTGCATTTGTAATACAGTGAATTACACTCACATGATATGACACAAGGTTACTAATTGAAACTTGAAATTATGCTCTTATAAACAAGTTCATATGAATGGAGAATTATATATGAAGGGTTATGAGTAGCCCACATCATATCTCCAAAAGTAAATCCCTCAAATATACATGGAAGTAAGTTGCTTTGTATAAATTCTAAAGGAAAATGTGTCATGAAGTGTAGAAAATCCTTGAAGGATTCAGATTGCTTGAAGAAAACCCTGGAAGGGTAAAGCATAAAATATGTACTCAAATACCAATGGATGGTATAAATTGCCTTAGTGAGTACTATCATTATGATATTGTTGTAACATACTAAAATCTCTTGCAAGAGTCGATAATATTAGATTTAGACTCTTGAAGAGTCTAGAAAGTTTATAAAATGTTGAGAGAGATATTGTCTCGAACTACAAAATCGAATAATATGCCAACACGAATCTTATCCATGATGTTTATAAAGAATCATATGGATTGAAGATTATGAGTTGAATACTCAAATTATTTAGACACTAAGAATGATCATTTATCTTCGTGAAGGTAAAGACAAATTGATATTTGGTCCAAAAGTACCACATCATAGTGAAGTATATGCTTTATTATATTTGGCACAATACATTGAATGAAATAAACCTTATCTATTAATATCTCCGACAAATTACATACACTTGAGTTAAAACAAACAAACAGGAGGGAACCTTCACAAACGTTGCTCATGTGAAGCTTCAGTACTCGAAAGTACCCTAGAAAGGGAAGGCACCAGAGTTTGATTATTTGGAGCTTCAGTACTTGGTGAAACTCCAGACAGCTGAGACAATGGGTGTCTTTGGAATAAAGACTCGAACCCCTGATTGTCATTTTGAGTCCGACCTTTGGATTCCAGTAGCTGGTCGAGCTTTCTTTTCATGCTCGTCGAATAATTATTTGCAAGCATGTGTAACACTCTATTCTCGTGCTTGAGCCCTCTAATCTCTTGTTTAAGACTTGCCACCTCAGCCATCAATGATTCAACTTGGTGAGTTTAAGCAAGTAAGCGTTGGCCCATATTAGAAATAGAGCCCGTACATTGAATACTAAGAGCCAAGGAGTCTTGAACGGCTGACTCATCAGACCGGTTTGAAAGGATTATGTTATCCTTGGAAGCGAGAAGATTCCTAGCTACCACTGTAGCAGTTAGGTCATTCTTCATCACAGAGTCCCCAACCGTATATTATCCCGACGTGGCTCGTCTGTACCACTCTTAAGACTTAAATCTAAGCAAATGTTAGATGGGCAAGCCATTTTTCAGAAATGATGAAGGAAAAATGAGTCAGATAAAATCTCAAAAGTGCAAGAAAAGGAAAATTCTACATGCAGTAGTTTTTCGAGCATACATTTTGAGCACAATTGATGCCTCTATAAAAGAAGAAGCAACATGGCCACATGTTCAAAAATTGAAGAAACACCTCTCTTCGAATTTCAAAAGCCAAATTTTCAGGATAAAGTTCGTCAACATTTCTCAGACGCAATCTCAGCTTTTGGATATCACGTGCAACTTTGTCAAAGATCTCTGATAAAGTTGAAAACGTGTGAATCTTACTGTTCTAATTACACCATAGTTGCTGACAAGAGTAAAGGCACAACACCACTACCTGTTATTGGGAAATCCCTATATATGTCGACCTCTATCTTCCATAACAAGGTAGATCTACAAAAATATCTAACTCTTCTTCCTCTCCGAGAATGCATCTTTAACAAAGCATCTCGAAATACTCAGTTTTCTTCCTCTCCGAGAATACCTCTTCAAATAAGTCACACCAGAGTAAGAATATCTCATATCATCAGGGACGAGAGCAAAAACATCTCATATCATGTAATCTCCCTATCCTTTTCTTTGTCCTTATTCTCACCTGGAGGACTAAGGAGAAAGAAAGCAATCAGTCGGAACTTGAAATCAAATTTCCAGTCGGGAATCGACTGCCTGGAAACTTTCCTGATTGCTTACCTAGCATTGCTCTCGAGTACTCATTTGCAAACTACTTATATGATGATTGGAGCTGCCAAGCATGATGAGTTGTTGAGAAGTGATGTTCTGAATGACCTTTCAAATGCAAGGTTTGCATTCCACTCCTGCATTAGAGGACAAATACTGCAAGAGAAGATGCCAAACCTGCATAGGGAAAATACCACTTCAGCAAGGGGAACAAATAAGGCAAGCGAAAATGACACATTGAAGCATGTGGAGACAAGCACAACAAAACATGAACTAATTCATCCCCGACGGAGCCGAAGATCACTTGTCATGTGGAGCTGCTCGTGGTTCCATTTCATTCAAGGACAAGTCCCAAGGACCTTGAAGAAATCACAAGTCCGATGCAAGATTAAGTGTCCACCACCCTTGAATCAAATTCCGCTCCAGATAAAAGGAGTAAATTCAGACCTTTGGTGCAAGTCTAGCAGAAAGTCCTACAACCTAATTTAAGAAAAAGCTTGTGGAAAATTAACAACAAGTAAAGCATCTCATTTAGCAACTCTCCCCGCTAAGAGATTAAAGCAGAAGGATCAATGATCAACCTAAAGAATTTGAAATCAGGGGGAGCATCCAAAACAGATCAAGATTTTAACAAGTCAATTGAAAACTTGTGGCCATCCAATAGGGAGTGTTGTAATTCACAGGCCATTCATTATGGATGGCCACCTATCCCACTACCAATCCACTGTTCATCCCACCACAACTTTGTCTAAAGCCTTGTCTATAAAATGGATGAGAAGAAGGAGAGCAAATATACACAGATAGACATACGACTGGTAGAGGAAAAAAGAAGAGAGGAGATAATAGAAAGAGTTATCTTTGTAATCTTTTTATTCCAGATTATAATGAAAGCACCACTACTACCCCAAGGACGTACTCCAGCCACACTAACTGTAGAGGAACCTTGTAAATTTTATGTCTTATTTATTTATTCCATTGCACACACCGTTGATTTTACAACAAAGCCAAATTTGATTAAATTCCTTTTTAATCCACAAGAGTTAAAAGCAAAAAAGTCAAATTTGACTTGGTATGGTTGAGCAGTCAATCTAGAACACCTACGTTGGTTGGCCAATCCTTTGCATTAGGAAGCTCTCAAATTCGCACTACGACCAATCCTTTGCATTAATAGTGATGATGTTCCGCTGCAGGTGGAAGCTCTTGCGACCAGAGAGGGGGCAGCCAAGGGGGATTCCAAAACTTTACCATAGAGGGTGATTCCTTCTGAATCGCATCAGTTTTACGGGAGCAGTCTACCAATCTGTCCTTGGTGTGACACATTGTGGAAAACACCAAGGTTTTTCCGACTCAGGTAGCTGGAGCTATTTCTGCCCACACACGACGCCAAACGAATGGTATTTGCTCGTCATCTTGCCCAGCAGGCTCTCCATGGGGATGGTGCTTGTTCCTCGTTTGAGGAACCCCTGACATTGTTGTTGATTTGTTGCTAGAAGAGAGTACAAGTTAAGTGAGCCGTTTCAAAGCTCCCTGTGCTTTTTTGTGTTGCTACTCTTCTCTTGAATGAAAACAGCCAATAGACGTCCCAGATAGGTTGCGATCGCGATTGGCTCGGATGGAAACACTCGGTCGCAACAAATTCAGTTCATCAAGGTTTCAAGGAAACAATTTAGAGAGTAAGCAAAAAGCTAAATTGATGATTTGTAAAGTGCATACAGAAAAACAAAAGGATATTAACACAGCAAAGACAGACTAATAAGGTCAGCAACAGCAGCCAACATTGCTAAAAGTTGTACATTTCTAAATCATCATTAGAAAGGAACAACACTTGTCCAATTTGCTTACCAAGGAAACCAATCTAAGAAACTGGTCCTAGATAATCTGCATGCAAGCCAACCAAAGCCTGAAATTCCCTTTGTGCCTCAAGCCACTTAGTCCCGATGACGATGAAGCGTACGGTGGTGCCTTTCTCAATTTTTGACATCTTCCTGTTCATGAATACAGGATTCTCCCCAGGCACATAATCGTAATCCGGCATTTTCATCTTCGAGAGATACATGTTTTCAACTGGGCCGCAACTGAGGAAAACTCCATGCTTCAGAACTTTGTGAACTACACCCTCTGCGATCTCTCCCCTGAAAAGCTTGAAGGTAACAGCGCTAAAAACAACTGGAAACAGAACATCCCCAGTCTGCTGCCTCACTTTGCCCTCTCCTACACTCTCCAGAGTTGTGAGAGCAAGATAGTAGCCCAGATCTTTGGTTGCCTTTCTTGATGCAAAGTCCTCCAGCAGGCGGACAACAATCGACTTTTGGAGCATCAGACCCTTCATATCCAAGCTCTCAGCAGGGATTACAACATTCCAGGGCAACTGTACTTTCAGAAACATGGCTGCTAATTCCAACCTGTCATAAACCAAAGAAAGAAACAGCAACCAAATTCTACATTAGCTCCGATCCCTAAATTCTTCTCACACACTGTCCTTGTCATGTGTATGTTAATCATTAGCGTGCAGTCAATATTCTATAAATGTACAAAATCATGAGCTGAAAGAAGATTGTTCACGAAGGGCATAAACTGCAAGTAACAACCTGCTAGAAGGTGATTGCCCCGAGGACAAATAATTAGGCAGGAGACCAGTTTCTAAACCACTCCATATTACCAAAATATCTCTGGATGATTCATTATTATTTAAAACCTAGAACAAAGTTTCCAAATCAGTTTTCTAGCTTTAATTAAGAGAAGGCTTAATTACATATACGTGCATGAGTGTCGAAATCACAACTGCAAAAACCTAGAAAGCTTTGGAAGACATGTAAAGAGCAACCAAACAATGAACCAAGTGAATCCTGCTCTCCTGCCAGAGCACAATGACAACTAAATCACAACTGTTCCAAGACCACTCAGATGGCTACAAAGGATTATAGAAATAACAAACTAGATACTGACAATGTCAGCTTTTCAGATAATCTTTACCCAAATTTTCTCTCCTGCTCCCAAAACTCACACTGGGCCCTTCACGCATGCTCTCCCTTCGCCATCTTCATTGAAACTACTTTTCTCACATTTCATTCTCACTATTGTCTTCCCAAACCTTTTCCCTTTTCTGAAGAAGCGGGATACTCAGATTTGAGGAAAATAAATACTTTGTGAGCAAAACCAGCTCAACTATAGGCCATACTTTGTTCGTGACAGCAGTGAATCTACCTACTAGAACTCTTTCCCGTAGTTCTACACATGCCTCAAAGACTCAATGTTCAATTGACTCTATCACTTGACTTCTCTCTATAAAATCATAGGATTCAATCCCCCTTACCATATGCATATCATCACATGACCACTGCAACTGAATTATTAATTATTATACATACCACAAAAAAGAATCTCTCTCTATAAAGTAAATAGACAGAAAAAAGGTAAAGTTACAGAAGCTGATAGAGAATGCTTTCCCAGTTCCTCAACCCTCATCTCACTCCCCTTTTTAATTCATCATTCATTACTATCAATAAAGACCTACCAAGAAAAGAAAACCCGAAATACGACATATTGTCAATCCTTATCTCATGTCATGAATGGCATATATATTTTAGATTTTAAGATCAGAGCAGAGGTGTAAGAAAACAATCGAGCGTACAGACCTCTAAAGTAGACACGCTGATCTTGTCTGCACATTCATTTCTGCATCAGACTACTACAGAGCTCTGCATGACGGTAAGCAATGCCTCAAGAATTGGCCGCACAACCTACCTCATTCAGAGTTTTGGGCAATAGAAATCTCCAATCCGGGCCAATCCTTGCCCGTTTTGTCCACAAAAATATATAACATACTAACTTGTTAAGTATAATTATTAAGTTTTTCACTTTTCATTTTATTTTAAATTGTTTAAAGTATATTAACTTATCAAGTTTGTTAATGTAAACTATTTCTATATTACGTATATATAGCAGTTTCCTTTATAAGGAAATATCTTTAAGAAAAGGGTGGAGGGGAGGGCACAGGAACACCCACATTCCCGAAGGTGAGAATGAGAGCAAAAAAAGGAGATTATAAATCAAAGCAAGGACGGGAAGGGTCGGAAAATTTACTCCTTACCCACCCGGCCATCACTGGCTGCAGTTTAGTTGTGGAAAACTAAGGTACATTCCTGCTGCTAAGTGAGCGGAACTCCTGCACTGATACAAAGACATACCTATCACTATTAAATCAGGCCTAAACCCTAAACCCTAACCCCCATTTTCCCATTCCCTCAAATGATCTTCTATCTCAATCTCTAACGCAAAGAGGTCCTGAAACCACAAATTAGCTGTTCAATCTATTCGAATGTTCTCCAAACCTCTCCATTTCATTTCAGTACCAGACCCACAAAATCCCATCGCTCAAGGACTCACTGTGAAGTCAAATTTCACAAAAGTACAAACCCAAATCCAATTTCTCAACATATGTGAAACCCAATTACTCTAATAATCCAAGCACAAAAATGCATATACATTGATATATAAATATACATACACACACATATATGGACACAGATTAGGGTTTGCAAAAGCTAAAGCACATACCTTTTCCTCCAGCTGAGCAGACTGCGTGACTGGCGAGTGGCTTGGGAGAAGAGGACTCTTCACACTTTCCTTTGTTCTTGTTTGTTTTGGAATGCGTTATGTGTCACTCCAATTCAACCCGTTACCGTGGAAAACCGTTCAAATGGTGCGAATTTGGGGAGAAAATTTGGACATCTTTTAGGTACGGAGAAACTCATAAATGATATTCCGTTATGATCTTGAATATGTTTATAAAGGTTTTTGAACCGTCTTTTTCTCCTGATCCGTCTCGATAATATTTATTATATAAATAATATAATAGGGTTGTTACGTGATAACATTTTTTTACATAACTTTTATCAAACATTTTTTTAGAGTTTATTCTGTAATATATTTTAATGATTTAAATGGTCTATCTTAAATTCTTTGTATTTGTTTAATTTTTCGCAATGACGATGTATGAATGATGTCCTAAAACGTATACGGTTTAGATCGTTAAATTATATTATGGATATGAAATTTCCGTTCCCAAACTAAAAGGTTGTCATCCCTAGCCACGAAAAGTTTCAAATGCAAGGTATTCAAGTGGGCACTTCACGTATTATAATATATGTGAAGGGACACAAAAAATTATATTATTTTCTTCACTTATATTATGACATGTAGAGTACCGCTTGATACCTAGCACTTAAAAAAAATCTCTCTACCTTTGAACTACAATTGCCACCTGTTTCCATTGCCCGCGGCCACATATATAATTGACTCCACTTCCATATTTTTTAGAAAATATTCCATTTCTTATATATTTTATAAATTCGGATTTAGGTGCGAGTTCGTTTGGATTGACTTGTATTGGGATTTTGAACAACTTTTTCTTAATTTACAGAGATGGAAGTTTAAATTTGAGTGCAGAAGTGCAAATAAATTCAAATGCATTTTAACATCCCAAAGTTTTATGCAAAACTTCAAATGAAAACGTCGCTAAGAGAGCTGTTATTACCAATCCAGAAAGTCATTCTACGGTCCATGCGTGTACTATTCTTCTTATGTTTATAAAGAATACGTAGTAAATGATTTTGGTAATCTCATGTCCACAACAAAGAAGATTCAGATTTATTTCCCACAAGTTAATTTACAACGAGGAAAGAAACCTTCATCTGATTTGAAGAATTACAAATCCAGTCCATCAGGACCTGGTAATGTAAGGGGACCAAGCGAATCGCCCTCTAAACTGGCAAGCATCACAAACTCCTTCCTTATATCGTCCCTAATCTCTATCCACCTGATTCCAAGCACCTTGAAGCGAATTACAACATCGTTATCTATCTTTGAAAGGTCGTCGTTCAAGTAGACTGGATTTTCGCCGGCAACATAGCGGAAGTTTGGCATTTTCCGAGCGGAGAGAAAAACATATTTAACAGGTCCACATCTCAAGAAAACCCCAAGCCTGTATATGTGATGAACGACTCCTTCCAAGATCTCTCCCTTGCAAGGTAGGAACATGCGACAATTGAATACTACAGGGAAGAAGACGTCTCCTGAGTTGTCTACAACTTCTCCCTTTCCTATCCTCTTTAGGCCAGTGACTGCAAGAAAGTATCCTAGGTCCTTGTCTGCCTTCTCCCTTAACAAATCCTCCAAAAGCTGTGTGACAACGGACCTTGTAGAAACAAGTCTGTCTCGGTCTAGATTTTCGGCAAGGACAGCCACTTCCCTGAGCAATTCCGCTTCATAAAACATGGCCAAATCTACTCGGAAAATTTACCTAAAGAAACAAGGTTATAAACAGAGGTTTGACATATCAATCAACCACCTTCTTAGGAAACGTATAAAAAGAAAACAAGGGCCTGAGAGGAAAATGAGAAGCAAGAATGAATAACAGGCTCGGAAAACATCTCTAAACATAGAAGCGTTGGACGATGGGGAGCTAATCTATCAGGCATTGATTAGTGGAATGATGTAAAGAACCAATACAACAATGTGCAGCGCCATTCCAAACAATTATGCGTTACAGAATCACCAGCACCATTAGCATACTTGAAACTATACGCAATAAGAAATTAGAATTTCAAATCGCTCGAACAAGAGGCAGAGAGAGACAGAGAGAAATAAGTAAACATGCATTCAAGAAATCGTATCGTTCGTTCACAAAGGATCAAACAAGTCATACGTACGGTGTAATCTGACCCGTACAAAACACCACTAAATCAATTATTAAGAGATACATCTCTTCCTCTTTGTGCACTGCTAGCCAGACAGTTGCACACTACTCAGTTTGTTAGATATTACTTCTCAAAATCCCCTTCAATTGTTTTTGAAATCGAAGTTAGTATAGTTATTATATAAGGCTAATTGAAACAATACATATAATTTCTCTTATTAATTCACCATTTAGCGTGATGGGCTAGAGCAGTGTGCTCCCTCTACACACCTAACTTCACATAGCAGGACTCAACAGAGGCCATTTTGCCGATCAAATAAATTAATCAAGTATTTTGTCTAACAAACAATACATCAACCAAATACAGCAAATTAAATCTTTATCTATGAAAGAAAGAAATTTTACTCAAAACCCAGATACAAAAAAAACTCGGAAAAAAACTTGAAGCATCCGAATTGAAGATTGCAGAATCAAAATTCAAAGGCCATGGGACAAAAAAAACAAATCTGATTAAACTGAAATTTGGAAGATATAACAAAGAGGGCTTCAGAGAACGAACCTGGTAACGATTTGGAGGAAAAGAAAACCCCGATTGAGAAAACTTTCTGGGTTCTGGAAGAGATCGGCTGGGAAGGACACGCAAGTTGAATGAGTGAGGGAGGGTTTTCTCTTTTTTCGGGGGTTTTCCGGTTCTTTTTACTCTTTTCCGCCTCACGTTGATCCTTTCAATTTCCCCCACTCTGGTTATGGATTAGTAAACGAATCATTATTAGTGCATTTCAAAAATTTGGCTAACTTTGGGATGAAAAAATGTTTTGAGTACACTTATAGTGGAGCGATCTAAGGAATTTATAATCAACTCTTTATATAATGAGCCGCTTAGGAATACTTTGGTAAATTGGTTAACGTAACGCTTATATTAGAGAAAACCGGCTTATACATTTGACATTTAATTTATTCACGTAAAACTTATTAAAGTTCGGATATAATCAGTTAACAGTTTGATCGTTACAATTTATTCACTTTAAACTTTAAGACAACTGAGATAAAATCAATTGATAATTTGTCATTTACAGTTTATTCACTTGAAAGTTGCCACTTACAATCAAGATAAGACTAGTTCAATAGTTTAGCACTTGTAATCTCCTCATACTTTTTCACACATCATGTGATATTCAAGAAGCATAATCCATCATCACTTATTCGTTGCAAGTAAATTGTTATGTTATTAATAATTCTCCCTTCTTCTTTCTTTTCTTCCTTCATATCCCATTACATATTTTGTAAAATTGTTTCTTATTAGTAACACATCATTTAGTTTGCAAAGTTAATTTAAAATTTTGATCTCTCTAACACTTATAATAACAAAGAGGTATGTGCTACTAAAAAAAAAAAAAAAAAAAAAGAGTAATGCTAGGCAGCTAAATTTGTAGACAAAATTTTAGAAACTAAAGGACAAAGAAGTTAATAAGTAGTTTATTACTTAATCGTTGATAAACGTGCTCATTTTTATTAATGACGCATCATTTAGTTTGCAAAATTTCTCTCTAAATTTAGTCTCCTTGGTATTACGCAAAAATATAATAGAAAAATAGGAGGGCATAAAAATTTTCACTTGCCTTTTTACTCATGAAAAACTTCATACTAGGATGAGACTAAGTAAATTCATTCAAAATATTAACAAATTGTGCCCTATGTGTGGCAATGAGGATGAGATGCAAAATCACCTTTTTCTTAATTGCGAGCATGCTAAAGAAATATGGAATGTGACAACCCGTCCCTAAAAATTATGGTTTTTATAATTTTAATATGTATTACGGAATTGCCCTATGGGCAAAGCGTGATTTTTTTAGGACGTATGTGATTCTCGTATATTTTGTCACGTTTCTTGACATATTCGGATAGAGCTCGATCTTATGGACGCGTAGGCACAAGTAGAAGTGAAATTGGAGTTATGGTTAAAGTTTTGTTGAGTTGCGAACCCGAGAAGTACTTTTGTATTGGTTACTATTTATATTTTTTATAATCTTTATATTAATATCTTTTAGTTATTTTAAAGTGGGAAAAGAAAAAAAAAAAAAAAAAAAAAGAAGGGGAAGGTTGCCATATGGCGGTGAAGGAGAGAAAAGGAAGAGAGTACTCCCGGGAACCCGGAGAAAGAGTGGCTGAATGGGGAGCGGAGAGAGGAAGGTGAGTGACCAACCAGAAGAGGGAAACAGGAAGGGTAAGGAGGGAGAGGGATACACCGGATCCTTCTACCCGGTTTTTCCATTTCGGGCTGACCGGGCGGCACCATTGATTTCGATGCATTTTCCGATGGTTCTCCGGCAAATTAGGACTCCTCATCACTTGGAATCATCCTAGAATTCATCCCTCTACCTATTCCACCCCTAATTGGAGAGAATTTGGCCTTGAAATTGGGTAATCCGCACTGTGGATGCCGTGGGAACCCTTGCCTGTGACCTACCAATTGTGAAACCATCTCCTTCAATTACCACTACCAAAACACTTCCCTAGAACCCAGGAGCAAAGCCCAAGCAATGGTGGAGGCGTCGGAGCAAGTTTGGAGGTCGAATTGAATCACACCAATTCTAGGGTTCCGGCGGTTCGTGGGTAATTTCAGGTGTTTTCCGGCTAATTTGGCCTTGGCCGCAGGTATAAAGTTTGCTTTACTCTTTGAGATCTTCATTTCTGTAAATTTTGAGAATTTCTAGAAATAGTTAAGTTTTCCGACGAGCCGAGGTGACCGACTGCCACCTGCGGCGGCGCACACCCAAGAAGCTGACATTGTGTTTTTATGTGAACTTGTTATTCTAATTATGCTTTTGAGACCTAACTGATGTGGTTTGAACATTAATACGATTGTAGTATATGTTGGATTAAATGAATATATTCGGTTTTGGTTTGAATTATGGATATGTGAACTACGAATGGCTTGATCCTTGTTTAGGGTACGTAGGCAGTCTAACGAGACATTAGATGCAGCCATACAATATTTGAGACAAAAGCCTTGTTTGGGAAATTAAGCTGTGAATGAATTGGTGAAAATGTGAGTTTTAACTTTATGATTTGTTGGTTAAATGTGGTCATAAAACAGTATGTGAGGAATAGAGAAATTGAAGTAAGGAATCGTAAGTATTGATAATTAGTTAAGCTAGTGTTTAGTGGGGCTTGTCACCGATAATTATTCTCGAAAATAAATAGTTCGGGAGTAAGGCATTATAGATTGTGCATTTTACGCCACATTATATGTACATATATATATATATTTATTTATTTAAAAGCACTACGATACGGTTAAGTTTTGGATTGCATCATGACATATCCATAGGTATATTACTGCGCATAATTATTGTGAATGCTTTGAAGTACGAAGGTGAATGCAGGACGAATAGGTAAGTTCAGGTGAGTATATGTTGTGAAATGTGAGATGCATGGTTATGATTACATTTTATTTGAAATGATTGAGTTATGGTATGACTATATTTATGTTTTAAGCAACTCCGACACTATCGTCCAAGTTGCAATGATAGGCAACTCCGACATTGTCGTACAGGTTGCTTGTGAGTCGTATAGGTCACTATAAGTGACTCTGACTTACGTGCTAGCATTGATTGATAAGTTATGGGTAAGTCGTACAGGTCACTATAGGTGACTCCGGTGACTCCAACTTACGTGCTAGCATTGATTGATGAGATATGGGTGAGTTGTACATGTCACTATAGGTGACTCCGACTTACGTGCTAGCATGGATTATTAAACACCTAATTATTTATATTGCTGATGAGAAGTTGTATCATGGTATACTTCTGGATTTACTGATAGTATACAATTGATTTCATCCTTATACGTAGTATGATTTTCTGGGAAATTATACAGATTTTACGGTGAGGGGTTATTACTTTTGATAAGTGAATGGTTTTTGAAAAGCTTTGTTTTCGCCCACTCACATTTTCTATTTTGCACCCCTCTAGGTTCTAGTAGTAAAGTTTCCGTATCAACGAGGATTCGTGGTACTTTCCAATGCAGGTGGCTTCTTATGATGGTATAATCGTTATCTTACCTTCCTGTACTCTATTTATGCTCTGTATCACGTGTGTATGGGTTCATACCCGTTCATCACGCACTCATGTATTTAGGCACTTCTAGGTTTAAATTTATTCATAATTTACACATTATCACACTTTATAGCTTCGTCACCTTTCAGGTATCGCCCAACACACCTTGATTCGGAGTCCTAGTGGACATTCCGGGTCGAGGTGTGTCACAGCTTTGATACCAAGGGGCTCGGGCCTAGATGTGACAATTTGGTATTAGAGCCAATCCCTGGCTGGTAGTGTGCCGACAAAGACGTCGGACCCCTAAGGGGGGTGGATTATAAGATCCCATATCTCCCAGAGGAGTGAATCCTGTAAGCCTTATATGTATATTCCTATTTCTACCTAGCACGAGGCTTTTTGGGAACGCACTGGCTTTGGGTTCCATCGGAACTTCGAAGTTAAGCGAGTTTGGGTTCCTATTTCTACCTAGCACCAGGATGGGTGACTCACTGGGAAGTTCTCATGTAAGTTCCCAGAAATAAAACCGTGAGGATGTGGTAGGGGCCCAAAGCGGATAATATCATGCTACGGTGGAGTCGATCCTGGGATGTGGTAGGGGGCTCAGGCCGGGATGTGACATGGAAGCTTTCTTAGGTAAGTCTTTGGAAGAATAATTGGACTCAGTTTAATAATGTGTTAGATTTGATTGAAATAATTGACAATGCTGAATGCAATGATTTGAATGATCTTAGTGAAGCTCTTCTAAAGTGTTGGCAAATGTGGAATGATAGAAATAATATTAGAAGTATGAATCCTAGTCCTACTAGGGGTATCTCCGTTGCCACAAGTGTAATCATTTTTTAAGGTTAATTGTAAGAAGATCTCTAAGAGTGATCCTTGGTACCAACACCCCATTTGCTGGCGTCCTCCACCGCATGGTTATGTGAAATTAAACTTTGATGGGTGTGTTAGTTTGGATTGTTCTGCAACTGCTTTTGTTCTCAGAAATAAGGAGGGGCAACTTGTTGGTACTGGGGTGTTGAACTTAGATAATCTCACCATTTTAGTTGCGGAGACTGTTGCTTTATAGGAAGGGCTTTTGTTGGCCAAGCATAAAGGTGTGAAGATGCTGATGGTGGAAGGGGATTCTAGGCTAGTCATCTAGGTGGTGCAAGATGTTTGGATGCTGCATCTTAAACCTATGATAACATATATAAAATGGTTGGCTTATGGGTTTCAGCACATCAGTTGGAAACATATTTATAGGGAGGCTAATTTCATGGTGGACGCATTAGCTCATTTGGGCCTCAGTGTGCAACCCTCATTTTTAGGATTATTGTCTTCCGTTTTCGACTATGAAGGCCTTTAATTTTGGTTGTATTAGAAACAATTGTATTAGGGGTTTTAAGCTTTAATAAATTTCTTCTACATAAAAAAAAAAAAAAAAAAATAAGTGCAGCCGCTTAGATATTTGCTCCCCACCATGGATAATAACAAGCTAGCAACATAGCCACAGAATACACGAGGAAGAAGTTAACAGTGTTTGTTCTCCCATCAGTTGAACCTCATAAAACCTCACCAAGCCTCTGATAAAATTGATGCCCCTCCGTCTCTTCAATCCGCGATGACTCTCGTGCCCAGTCGTCAACTTTACCCTACGAGCTTGTTCGACTCGTTCCAGAGCTCCTTGTCGAAATTCAATGGTGCCCATGTCCAGTTCTTCAGGTATGGCTCTTCAATTCCTTTCAAGAACCACACTTTCTATGCCACCCACTACATTATCAGCTCTCCCTTAAACCCTGACCAAAACCCAGTGAGGAAATCGAATTTTGTTGGGAGAAATCGACCCGTTTATCAGTATAAACCCAAGAGAAATTTGTGTAGTAGTAGTTGGATTAATAAATGGAATGAATCCCAAAAGCATAATCGACCAAAACCGCCTCGGGCTGTGTTGGATTATCAGAGTAGTGAAAGTGGGAATGGTTCAGGAAATGGTGGTGGTAGTACAATGGAGAAGATAGTGGAGAAATTGAAGAAGTTCGGATACGTTGATGATAGTAATGAAAGTAAAGGGGAAGTAAGGGAGAGAGTGATTGAGAAGGGTTCAGTGGAGGATATATTTTATGTTGAGGAAGGAATGCTGCCAAATTCGAGAGGTGGGTTCTCGGCTGATTCACCATTGGGGGTAGAGAATGTGTTTGGAAGTGATGGGAAGGTAAGGTTTCCATGGGAAAAGCCTGCAGAGGAAGAGAAGCAGGAGGAGGGTTCGGTGAGGAGGAAGAGTAGGACTTCAGTAGCGGAATTGACTCTTCCGGAGTCTGAGTTGAGGAGGCTGAGGAATTTGACATTTCAGAAGAAGCACAAGACTAGGATTGGAGGTGCTGGTGTTACCCAAGCCGTAGTGGACATGATCCACGAGAGATGGAAGACTTCGGAGATTGTGAGATTGAAAGTTGAAGGTCCACCAGCTCTTAACATGAAGAGAATGCATGAGATATTGGAGGTTTGTTTGTTATGACTTTCGTTACAAGTTTGTGTGTTAGTTTTGTTTCTCATCTTTTTATTAAACTCATCCACTCAGCGTTTTTCATTTGTTATCAAGTGAAAGGATATATAAGTATAAAACACAGAAAATATATATTCCGCAAAACAAAAAATTGAGCTAGAGTTAGAAGCTCAAGGATTTTTCTTCGCTTTTGATCTACAAACTGAACATGAATACATAAAGTTGTACCTGCACCTCAAAGGTTTCCTTTGGTCTTTCCATTCAGTATTTATCTTTTGCAATGAAATCTGTCATTAAGAACAAAATAAAATCGAAAGCAAAACAAAAAGAGAGTTTTTAAAAGTTTTTAGAATAGCATGTTTACGGATGACGTGGTTGTTCGCATCTAATATATTGATTTTATTTTGTTTTCTTGTTATTATCAGCGGAAAACTGGTGGTTTGGTGGTCTGGAGGTCGGGTACATCTCTTTCTTTATACAGAGGTGTGAGCTATGAGGTTCCTTCAGTGCAGCTAAACAAGCGGATATACAAGAAAAATGACAGCTCTTCGGCATCTTTACCAACTGTTGCTGATAAATCTGTGGGAAACTTTGTTGAGATTGCTTCTTATAGTAATGTAAATACACCCCAAGAAAAGCTGGAGAATACTTTCTTGGAGAAGAAAGACACAGAACAATTGCCAGAAGTGAAGTATGAAGATGAAGTAGACGAACTTTTAGATAGTTTAGGCCCCAGATTCAAAGATTGGCCTGGATGTGATCCATTACCTGTAGATGCAGATATGCTTCCAGGGATAATTCCTGGTTACGAACCACCCTTCAGAGTACTTCCGTATGGTGTGCGATCTTCCCTTGGTTTACAAGAGGCAACATCTTTGAGAAGGCTGGCGAGGGTTCTTCCACCACATTTTGCTTTAGGTATGCAATTTCATGTGTTGCACATAAGTGACAAGATGCTGATTTGATAATGTTTAAACTTTGTCCATAGGTCGAAGCAGACAGCTCCAGGGTCTAGCAGTGGCCATGGCTAAATTATGGGAACGAAGTTTGATTGCAAAGATTGCACTGAAACGTGGTGTCCAGCTGACTACTAGTGAGCGAATGGCTGAAGACATCAAGGTAATAGAACTCAGTCAATTTATGTCTCATTAGGTGGTATTATTTGTCAAGCAGCACCTTGCCACACACTTTTGTTGCAGTCAACCAACTCAAAATTGGTGTGCTGAGTTAAGTCTGGGTGAATCCTATTCTTACAATTTTAGTTATTAAGTCTAGCAATCAGTATCTATCATGTGAAAAGTTAGTAGACAAATGGGAACCAGAATACAATGTTCTTGACAACACGTATTGATAGTGTTGGCCAACTTGCCACTTACAAAAAGAGAAACAAGATTATAAAGAGAGAAACAAGATTGGCCAGGTTCGAGTTTTTTCTAGAGATTGTTTTTTAGAAATATGAAAGGGAGTTGAATCGCTGACAGAGGTTTTACATCAGAAAGGGACTGGTTCACTAACTATGTTTGGATGAGGGAATTTAAAGTTCCACAGTCTGCATTACAAAAGTGAGATAGAGGGACTTGAAAATGACTCAATGCAATACATTGAGAGAAGGTGTCATTTTGAAAGCTCCTTGTTTAGTGTCTTTGTAGTGCATTTGTATTATTTTAGTTGTAGCTTGGTAGTGCTTAAGTAGTTCATTGGTGATGTCCATGTAGTGCTGTTTTAACAATGAAGTCTAAATTTATTTTTGCCGAAGTTCTCATTAAGTGAAATGCAATGCTTTCATCTTCATCCTTCCAAAGATATTATTCTTACTTCTATGAAGTCAATGTTCTTCTCATTTTCTATTTTGTAAGAATTAACCTGATAAATTCCTAAACATGAAGTTACAATTCTATGTGCTGTTTTCTTATGAAATGCTTTATAGATGCCCCAAAGAAAGTAGTTTTCTTTGCCTTCCTAAATTCCTTTGTTTCATTGTTCATCATTTTATCTAGATTGTAAGTCTAGATGATTTGGAATCTGAATGACATATCTGTAGAAAGGTTTGTTATTGTACAATAAAATTATAGATCAAAGCAGTTTACGACTTATAACATGCATGGCTTGGTAACATGGAATATTAAAGGCCAATATACTTCATTATTTTACATCTGAGTTCATATTTCATATTTACATACAATCAAATCTTATTTATTTTCGGCAGAGATTGACTGGGGGTGTGCTGCTATCTCGAAACAAGGACTTCTTGGTCTTCTATAGGGGGAAGAATTTTTTGTCTCCAGATGTCACTGAAGCGTTACTGGAAAGGGAGAGATTAGCGAAATCCCTTCAAGATGAAGAGGAGCAGGCAAGGTTAAGAGCTTCAGCCATGGTCATACCAAATGTTGAACAAGCTCAACACTTTGGTACCGCGGGTACACTTGGGGAGACTTTGGATGCAGATGCTAAGTGGGGAAAGAGGATGGATAATCATCATAAGAAAAAAGTGATGCAAGAAGCAGACATATTAAGGCACGCCAATCTGGTCAGAAAGCTTGAACGAAAGCTTGCCTTTGTAAGTTCCCGGAAACTTTGGATTGCAAATATAAGAAACATTTTGTAGTTTCAGTCTTAAGTCTGAATACTTACTTTGACCTCATACCCTTCCAATGCTAGAATTTCCCTTCATTTGAACATTTGAAATTTTGCCTGTCAGGCTGAAAGAAAGTTAATGAAAGCTGAACAAGCCTTATCTAAGGTAGAGGAGTGTTTGAAACCATCTATGCAGCAGGCTGACCCAGACAGCATTACTGATGAAGAGAGGTTTATGTTTCGTAAGCTTGGTTTACGGATGAAAGCTTTCTTACTTCTTGGTATAACAATTCTCCCTTTACCTTTTTATCTTGACTGCGATTTTATTATAGTATACTTATGGAAAATTGATTTCTTCAGGTAGACGTGGAGTGTTTGATGGTACAGTGGAGAACATGCATTTACACTGGAAATACCGGGAATTGGTCAAGATAATGGTGAATGCTAAAAGTTTTGAGCAGGTAAAAAAAATTGCATTAGCACTTGAAGCTGAGAGTGGAGGTGTCTTGGTTTCAGTGGATAAAGTTTCCAAAAAGTTTGCCATAATTGTGTACCGGGGAAAGGACTATCACCGACCTTCTACATTGAGGCCAAAGAATCTCTTGACAAAAAGGAAAGCATTGGCACGCTCTATTGAGATTCAACGGCAGGAGGTACCACTCTAAATTTGAATGCTAATTGTTCAACCCTCCTAGTTTTATCTGATAGTTAACAACACATGCATTTAAGAATTCACTCCAGCAAGTGTAGCTTTGTAAAGGTTGCCAATAAGTACTTAATGCTTGGTTTGTGCGGTTCGATCTGTTTAACCCCGTTCATCTTTTCCATTAAAACACACTAAACTTATTTAATTTTGTGAACAATAATGTTCCTAACTTATTTTTTTTCCTCTGTGGAACAGGCTCTTCTAAAACATATTTCAGTGGTGCAGAGTAAAGTGGACACACTTAGATCCGAAATAGTATGCCCCTAACACTTTCACTTATTGCTTTTACAAGTCTAACTATTTCACTTGGCATGCGAAATATAAAAATATCATTCTTTTGTTCTAAGTGGCTCATGTTTCACATTGATAGGAACAAATGGATGCTGTGAAAGAGCGTGGAGATGAAGTATTGTACAACAAATTAGATTCTTCATATCCGACTGATGATGATGATGATTCCGAGGCTAGTATTTGCTTAATCTTCTATGTTTACTCTCTTTGTGGTTAAACTGTAGTTAAACCAACTGTTCTGACATCTTAATCCTTTTGTTATCCTTTTGAAGGAAGAAGATGTTTATCTTGAAACATATAGCACAGAAAATGACGGTGAAGATGAAGGCAATTACTCAACTCACGATCCTCACCTGGAATCCATTTTTCCTTATAATATCCAGAATGAGGATTCTCAAACGGAATTGGAAGTTCCTTGACAACATTTGTATGCTGTGCCAGAGGGTTCGCTAGACGATGATTAGCAAGATGAAGAAGATAACTCCCTACAATGATGGAATCAACTGAACATAAACCAATGGTACAGCAGCGTTCAGAAATTGTCACTATGGTTGCTTGTCACATTGTACAGATAATTTGGGCAGGCTGACATCTACTTAACTCTAAGTTAGTTTTATGGTACAAGTTTCTGTCACGAATCACGATCTCCCATGTCTTTTAATTCTTGAACTAGAAATAGCTCATACAGCAGGATAAGTCGTCTTAAATTGTGGGAGGAGTTAGATATAGCCGGTTTTTAGGGCATATTGATGTTTTCAGGTCCCAAACTTGTATAACAGTTTTGCTGGAGAAGCCTTCTATGTAAATGAATATGATTCTTAAGTCACAGTGGATATTTCATCGCCTATTCTAGTCTACAACCTTACTGATTTCAATATTTGATGGTGATATATGTATTTGGTTTCATATAGATTGGGAAAATTCCATTTTAAATGCTATGTGTTTTTATTTTTTTGTCAAATGATAGATTTTGTTAGATTAACTAACGATGGATTTAAACTCACGCCGTCATGCAACAGCTCTTGCATTTTCAAAGCTATGTTGATAACTAGCTTATTTTTCTATTTTTTTTTCGATATTGGTCGTTAAACAAGGATTGTGGGTGTCAATGAGATTACGCATATATTTAGTAAAGAAACTTCTGAGTTACTGCATGCAGGAAATATTTAAACATGGTGTTCATCTATTATTCAAATTCTAGAACTAATCATCTCAACACATTAATTAATAGTCCTCGTTCATTTCACTTGATTACTAGAAATCCCCGACTATTACGAGTCTAATCCATTGATTTGTTTCAACAAAAATTAATTAAATTCATTGGAAACTGACCAGATAACCTGCACGTATGTAATTCCCAAACCCTAAATCCCAATGCACTTTAGTTTGCGCTCATGTTTTTAATGCTCCCAATTAGTATGAGAGCGTTTACAATATCTCACCAGCACACACGCAGGAAAGCACTGCGTACAGAGAGAGCCATTCACTTCAGTTTTCCACTCTGAGGAGACAACGCCATCGTCATGGACTGCTTTCGGAGCTTTCATAACTCTTCCGCCAACCCCTACGAACTTCTTTTCACCGCCGCGACCCTCATTCCCGTCTGGCACTACTTGTTAGGGTTCCTCATCATCTCCTATGTGTTCCTCTACAACTACTTGGACTTCCATTTCTGGCAAGACTTTTTCACTGGATTCAGAGGCTCTTATGTGGACTTGACATACAACTCCAATTCCCACATCTACCGTGGCGTGGTTTCCAAGTGCTGGGTACTCCATGCCCGGTACTTGGCCACGCCCTGGCTCGCGAGCCCTCATCTGCAGAATCTTTTCCTCAAATTTTTTGGCTACACTCCTGACGTCACATACCAAAGAGAATTTTTTCACCTGTCGGATGGCGGTACTATTGCGTTGGATTGGGCGGCGGCAGCGAGTTCTCATATATTTGGTGGTGGTCTTGTGCCTAAAGGTGACAGCACAACCCCCATTGTAGTTGTACTTCCTGGACTAACAAGTGATTCGGATTCCGCTTATGTAAGGCATCTTGCCTTTAACACAGCTAAAATGGGATGGAATGTAGTAATCAGCAACCACAGAGGACTTGGTGGAGTTCCACTTACTTCAGACTTCATCTTCAATTGCGGATGGACTGATGATATTCGCGAAGTCAGTAATCACCTCCACCATAAGCATCCCAAGGCTCCATTGTTTCTTATCGGAACAAGCATAGGTGAGTGAATTTCTAGTATTCTCTTGTCAGGAAATGTGCTTCTTGCCAGACTGTAAAATTTAATTTGACTATTTCATCAATTTACGGTCGAGATTCTTTGGTAAGTTAACACTACTCTTCCTAGTATTACATTTCAATCAAATTTCCAATTTAATTTCTGTTGGCATCGATACTTTCGTATGTCTAGGTGCCAACATTTTGGTGAAGTATCTTGGGGAAGACGGAAACAATGTCCCGGTTGCTGGCGCTGCAGCCATCTGTAATCCGTGGGACTTTCTCATTGGTGACAGATTCATTCAGCGTACCTTTCTGCAGAAGTTATATGACAAAGCTCTAACACTAGGCCTTCAATGGTATGCACAATTTCACCAGCATGCCTACTCCCGGCTTGCAAATTGGGACGGCAAGATGCATTGCATTCGACACTACCATGCTACCTGCGACGTGGAGAAGTTTGAGACTGTCGACACATTTTACAGGCGCACAAGCAGTTCCATCTACGTGTGCAATGTGGCGGTTCCCCTTCTTTGTATCAGCGCGTTGGACGATCCAATCTGCACCAGAGAGTCCATTCCTTGGGATGAATGTAGGGACAATGTGAATGTTGTTTTGGCCACCACAAAGCACGGCGGTCACTTGGCGTTTTTCGAAGGCTTCACTTGTTCCGGGATCTGGTGGGTGAGTGCTGTGGATGAGTTTTTCAAGGTTCTGAACTGTAGCAAGCATATGCATGTAACGAAGAATAAGAAGATTAAGAGTACTACTTCTGGGGCAGAATTGTCATTGGACTCTAGTATTCCTAGGGTTGCAGAAGATGGAATTGGAGTGGTGGTTCAATTGGTGAAGATAGCTGCATTTGTTAAGGGAGTTGCATTGGCCAAAGTTGTTGCCCAAAAGTTAGGAATGGGGGCTTAAGTTTATAAAACTATGAATAAATAAGATATTGTTGATATCTACTCCAATATTGGATGTGTATCAACAAATTGTCAAGCCAATTCTGTTTAAGATGTTATTGGCAGTCCGTCCTTTAGAGCAGGTAAGAAAAGGAATCTCATATTTTACAAGATTTTTGAACTACTTGTGTGGCTCGCCGTCTATTTCCAAATTTCGCGTTATAGATTATTCTTGCAAATATCAATTTAATTTAAAATCATTTATCAATTTGATTCTTGTGACGACATTTTAATGTTTGTTAAAATACCATGCCAAGCTAAAATGATTGAGGTATTATACGGTGAAACTGAAAAACTAGATGTTCTAATTGCTAAAATGTTATTTTGATTCTTTCGAGCCCATTTTGATGCTTCTTTTCGAAAACATTTTGTGGAAATAGTTTTATCATATTGATCATGCTTTGGGTCCATCCCATCCATTGGATTACATGGTGGAGGGATGGTAGAATCGGGCTTGGAGGGTGGCTGAAAGTAGCCAGCTTGTTAGCCTTTCGGCCAACTTTAGGCCTAGTGGATTCCACACAAATTTCAGCCAACTTTTGGTCAGGTGGGTTCCACACATTTTTTGTCCAGATCTTTATTGGAGATGAGTTTTTTTGTTTTTTGTTTTTTTTGTTTTGTTTTGTTTTGTCTTTTTTTTTTTTTTTAATCAAAACGGATCATTTTTTAGCATATAGCCTTTTATTCAATTGAGCATGTGGTCAACCATGTATTGTTACAGTCAAACATCTAGAAATTGTACATCAAAACAATTTTAGGGTGATTCTTTGTACTTGGCTAGGTTCAAGCCAGGCCAACTTCATCCTCGCAATGCCAATGAGCTTGAATGCCCAACCTAATTTCATCTCAATCCTAATTTTAAGACCAAACTCGGCGTAGCATTTTATTTTTAAAGGTATAAACCGATTTATCCCTCAACTCGTAGAGTTTAGCCAATTTTCTCCATAAATTTTAATTTTAATCAATTACCCTTCTAAAATCATGTAGTTAGTCTAGGGCTGGAAAAAAAAATTCCCAAAAATCCCGAACCATACCGAAAAAATCCCAGTCCTAAACTGAAAATCCCGAAAATTTTGGTACCAATCCCAAACCGATCCCGAATCGCTCGGTACGGGAATCGGTCTTCCATTTTCCTTTCTTCAAGAATCTCAAACCGATATATGTGTGTGTGTACATATATATATATATATATATATATATATATAATTTAATCAACCAACATGCCGTTCCTCTGGCCAATAACCTTTCTTCACTACCTTTTTCATTTTTTACTCTTTCTTTGTCCCATTGCTGCCATCTTTCACTAACCTTTCTTCTTTATTTTATTTCTTGAAACCAATAACCCTCTCTCTCTTCTTGAAACCAATAACCCTCTCTCGCTCCTTCCACACCCCCATCTCCATTGCTGCATGCCTGCAAAGCAGAGCAGCCCTCTGATGGCGATTTCGGTTAGCAAGACATGGAAAAGCTCTCGGTACCTGATTCTGTTTGATGCATTTCGCAAAGCCTTCTGACTCAGCCCCAGAATGAGAGGGATGGAAATGGGGTGGGGAGGTCGACAAATCTGGGGTGAGGTGTGGCCTTGTGGGCTGGTAGGGAATATAGGAGGTCGATGAATCCCGAACCATACCGAAATCCCGAAATTCAGGAATATCGAATTTTCGATTTGGTTTTGGTTTCCAAAACCCTATCCCGAAAAAAATCAGTTTGGAATTTGGGATCCCATACCGAACTAGCCCTAAGTTAGTCATTACTTTAGTCTAAAGTAGAAGGGGGAACGACACTGTGCAATGTTGGGGTAGATAAGCTTCCAGCCAGCGATTTCAATTTATTTACGAAATTACCACTGAAGCTCCCTGCCCTTAGCTTTCACCTGATTTGCAAAATTGCCACTAGGCTTCAGAATTTTTTTATTGTGTAAAATGACGCGGCTGTCCATCTCATCTTTAGATCCCAAGGTGAGGATGATGAGTTAGAGGGGTACAATCGTCTTTTTATCAAAAGGGTTTCAGATTAGGGTAAGGTTCCTTCCCCGTTAGTTCGTTCTTTCTTCGGCGCAGGTAAGGCCATGCTGATCCTGGCATGGGTGAGTGGAAAAGAGACAGTGAGAGAAAGAGAGAGTGATAATGAGAGAAATAGAGAGTGGTTGTCCGGATAACAGGGAGAGAAACAGAGAGGGAGGGGTTGGGATGGTGAACAGAGTCGAGTAAGGTCCCTCAGTCCATGAATCATTCTGGATCGTCCATTCACTTTTCTGTGTCGGATGAGTGGCTGGATTTCAAAAGTTAAGTTCCATTTTTTATTGGATTCTTTACTGTTAGCATAGATTGTCATCATTTCAGCCTTTCTGTTGTGAATTATTTCCAAATTTTGTTGCACTGTTAGGTCAAGTTTTAAGGGTTCCTTTATTTGTTTCGTTTTCTGTCATTTTCTCTTATTTTGGGGATGCATTTCTCTGTTATGTGTATTGTTCTTTGTTTTAAGGTTAGTTTTTTTTCCCCTTCTTTTTTTTGGGTTTTTTTTTTTGTGGGTTTTCAGTTCGTTGATCTATGACTCTGTGTTTAGATTTTGTGTTCGTGTATGATTAAATGGGTATTGGGTTTTGGTGGTTGAAAATATGTTTTTTTTCATGCTTATGCTTTGTTTGTACCATACTTGACCAATCCCGAAACTACTAAGCACCGATCAACAGTATATCGTCAAGGACCCACAAGAGTTTCACTCCAACTAGGAGGCCAATCACAATGCGACATGTGTTGATATCAAAGGCCAATCACAACGCAACACATGTCGAGATCAGAGGCCAATCACAACACGACACATGTCAATGTCAAAACAAAGCTAGAAACTCTCTTCTATAAAAAGGGATCATTCTTCCACAATAATCCATAATGTCATTTGTACTAAACCATTCACTAGAACTTACTAAAGGAGAACTTGAACCTATGTATTTGTGTAACCCTTCACAATTAATGAGAACTCATCTACTTCATGGACGTAGCCAATCTGGGTGAACCATGTACATCTTGTGTTTGCTTCCCTATCTCTATCTCTTTACATACTTATCCATATTGGTGACTAGAGTAATCTAGCGAAGGTCACAAACTTAACACTTTCGGTTGTACCAAAGTCCTCGTTGATTTTGTGCATCAACATTTAGCACCGTTTGTGGGAATCACACTTACTCATACTCTATTCAGCTTTGTCAAGCTGGTTTCCACCCTTCGTACACTCTCTTTTGACCAGGCATCCCTCTCCGACATGGGGAGCGAAGGAAGCCACATCACACAAAACGACACCTCCCTCGCGCCTAGTGTGAGGCAATGAAAGAAGGAATGAAATAAGTTTGCTCTTCAAGCTAAAGTCGAAGAGCTGGAGGCTCAGAACAACAAGATAACAATGAAGAATGAGGTCTTCCAAGAGCAGTATGAGAAGCTCTTCGAGATGCTCCATGAGACTAGGCATACTCAAACACACAAGTTTATCGCCCCCGTTGAAGTCAACCACCAAATGGGTGCCTCTTAACACGGAGGGTCACCGATCTTCGACATGGTTGTTCCTAATGAGGAGTAAGTTAATCATCAAGCTTTTGACCAACATGAGGCCTCTCTCAACCCAACTGCTTTGACTCGAAGCGAGAAAAGTGGAGGAAGGCATCTCCTTGCAGAGGGAGCAGAAGGATCAAAAGTCGTTCCTCCTTCCTGAGACAACGTCGAGAGAATCTCATCTACATAAGCTCGAAGATCAATGACCCAAGGGTTTCTGAAAGACTCAGTCCCCTCCCACGACCCAGGCCAGCTGTCATTTTAGGGAAAGAGTGACAAGTCCCAGAGGAACATAAAGGTACAGATGACTTGGAAGTATTCTGACAAACTTGCTTTAGAAGTCAATAAGACGAGTCCAAGGAAAAATCACACGCTCTTGATCAAACTTTCCTACTTTTAAGAGGCAATAGAGACTTACAGGAGAAAACTCCAATAGTACATGACTCCTCTTAGGACCCTATTATCCTTCAGCTCCTTAAGGAAGTAAACAAGTTGAAGGCTGAACGTCAGGCTAAGATACCTGACTGGAACCAACCCAGGCTTGGCCATCTTACAAGGAGGATCCTCAACACCCCCTTCAAGCGAAGACAAAATAGAAACTCGGCTTACAACTCTACACTGGAATGGAGGATCCAATTGACCACCTTAATCTTTTTGAGTCCATTATGGTATACCGGATGTATAACGATGAAGAGTGATGTCTCTTTTTCCCTTCCACCCTTTTTGGTGGAGCTCTAAACTGGTATTGTCATCTTCCACCTGAGACGGTAGACTCATTTGAGGAATTGAGGAAACTGTTTGTCTCTCAACACATGTTCCAGACCGATCGCTTGCACTCTGCAGATGACTTGTACACTATTCGCTAGAAGCCGGACAAGTCACTGGGAAAGTATGCTGGCCGCTTCAGCCATAAATATTCTCGCTGCGCTGAGGCAGATGATAAGACCGCCCTCAAGGCCTTCACGACATGCCTAAGTGACTATTTCTTCAAGTACATGATCAATGCCAACACTTGGAAGACGTACTCTGAAGTGATGGCACAGGCTTACAACCACGCCTCTGCCGAGGCAAGGAGGTATCAAGGGAAATCCCCTATAACCACCCCTTATCAGCAAGTAGGGAGTAGGAGCCAGATCCAACCAAATGAGAAGACCTCAACCTTTCAAATGGCAGCGGCGCTTCTCCCTACTTTACTTAATGATTCGCCAAGACAACAGACATTAACCTCAGGGCAAGAGGAAAGATTTCCATCCTTACAAGTCTCATTTTAGTAAGAAGAGTAAGGGGCACTATTGCGATAACCAAGGGTATTGCCACAATAATGCCCGCCCCTAGGCAGTCAACGCAGTTGGCCAAACACATGTCAAGACAGGCCCTACCTCTAGGTATGAGACGTACACACCTTTGAACGCCACATATGCGGCCATTTACCCCATTATAGCTCACCTGATACCAAAGCCAAAGCCGAGGCAGCCGGATTAGAAGTCCATGAAGAACACGGGTGTGTTTTGCTGTTACCACGAGTATAACGACCATGATGGTGAGAAATGTATCACCTTCCGTGATCATATTGAAGCTTTAGCATGTGAAGGAAAAATTGATCAATTCTTCCTTCACCTTCCAAGGGATAACAATAACTAACGCCAAGTGAATGTGATATATTCCATAAGCGGCAGCACACCCGTATCTGAATCTTCCATCATGGCCATGAAAAACAGTGAACGAACTTTAAGGCCTAGCCACCAAGTGTTTCACGTAGAAGACATCAGGAGAGGCAAGTATCAAAAGCCTAACTGGTTTCTACCCTGAGGAAGAAAGAGGTATCACCTACCCTCACAATGACCCACTGATCGTGGAGGCTCACATAGCCAACTTTGATGTACGACGAATCCTGGTAGACACAAGGGCTTCGGTTAATATCATGTTTGCTGAAGCTTTCAGGGCACTTAATATAGCTGAATACTTGCTTAATCACTCAGTTTCTCCTCTGATAAGCTTTTTTGGTGATGTCGTGCAACCTTTAGGGAGTGTACATTTACCCTTCACCATCGGTACATGCCCTTACATATCTACCATCACCACTAACTTCCTGTGGTTGACTGCCCAACGGTATACAATGTTATCTTTGGACGCACTAGCATCAATGATCTCAAGGCCTTGGTATCCACACATATGTTATTGATGAAATTTCCAACCCTCTATGGCAACAGTTACATCATAGGAGATCAACTTAGTGCACGATCATGTTACAACACTCAGTCAAGCAACAATGCTTGCCTGTGCCCAAAGAAACACTTTTTATACATGACTAAGTTATAAAGACCAGCTTGAACAAAGCCAACTTGGATCTTCACGGTGGTAACAGTCAACCCGATGATCCTCGAGATGACTCTTTCACCCAGCAAGCACAACCTGCTGAAGAGTTGGAGAAAGTCTCTATCTCAAAATATTATCCGGACCGCATAGTGAAGATTGTCACCACCCGTTAGGTTAGCATTGATCTCCTTTTTGTAAGAGAACACTGAAGTCTTCACCTGGTCATACGAAGACATGCCAAACATCTCTCCAGATACCATTTGTCATTGCTTAAGTATTGATCCTAAGACCAAGCCAGTGAGACAGAAGCGAAGATCTTATGACGTTGAACGATACGAGGCAATGAAGGCAGAAGTTAAAAAACTTAAAAGCATAGGCTTCGTCCTTGAAGTCAATTATCCAATGTGGGTAGCAAATGTGGTCATTGTTAAGAAAAATTCAACCAAGGAAAGTCTCTTGCTTCAAAAGATCTTATGGAGAATGTGTGTCGACTATATCGACTTAAACAAAGGATGCCTGAAAGATAGCTTTCCCCTTCCTCTCATGGATAGACTTATAGACTCTACAGCAGGGTATGAACTCTTCAACTTCATGGATGCTTACTCAGGTACAACAAAATCCTTATAAACCCTTCAGACCAAGAACACACGGCCTTTACTACTGACAGATGACTATATTGCTATAAAGTCATGCCATTCGGCCTAAAGAATGCAGGGGCGACTTATCAGAGATTAGTCAATTTAATGTTCGCTAAACAGATTGGGAAGAGCATGAAAGTTTATGTTGATGATATGGTAATAAAAAACAAACATGCTGACCAACACATCACCAACCTATTTGAAACCTTCTATATCCTGAAGAAGTATCAAATGAGGTTGAACCCCAACAAATGTGCCTTCGGCGTGGGCTTTGGAAAATTCTTTAGCTTTATGATTAGCCAACGAGGCATTGAAGCTAACCCTGAGAAGATCAATGCAACCATTGACATGAAAGAACCAGTAACTTCAAAAGAATTACAAAGCCTTATTGGCAAGGTGACAGCCTTGACCAGGTTCATCTTTAAGGCCACAGACAAATGTGCTCCTTATTTCAAAGCACTTAAGGGAAGTAAGAAGTACATTATGTGGACTGATGAATATGCCGAAGCATTTAAGAACCTCAAGGACTACATAAGTAAAACCCTTCTACTTTCCAAACCTGAAGTTGGTGACACCCTAATTGTTCATCTGTCTGTCTCGGCTTCAGCAGTCAATTCCGTCCTCATTTGAAGAGATGGTAGTATCGAACGAGCTGTCTACTATGTTAGTAAGACTTTACAAGATGCGGAGACATAATACTCCAACATTGAGAAATTAGCTCTAGCAGTAGTCATGTCTACTTGGAAACTTCGCCCCTACTTCCAAGAACACTCCATCATTGTGCTTACTAATTACCCCCTTCGGCAAATACTTTATAGTCCTGACACTTCGGGGCGAATGATCAAATGAACGATATCATTGGGTCAGTTTGACATCTCCTACCACCTAAAGCCAACTAAGAAGGGCCAAGCAGTTGCAGATTTCATCGCCAAATTCACTTATCCTATTGACATTCTCCTACATCGGAAGCTCAAAAGATAGAATCAACACTCCCAGTATAGACTATATATGTTGATGGCTCATCTAACTAATAGGGTTGTGAAGCAAGACTAGTCTTGACTACCCCCGACAAAGTGGCAATGGAGTATGCTATTCGCTTCAAATTCAAGGCATCAAACAATAAGGCCGAATATGAGTCCCTTTTAGCAGGCTTATGTTTGGCTAAACACCTTGGAGTTAAACAAATTGATATATTCAGTGACTCCCAATTGGTGGTTAACCAAGTCACGAATAACTTTGATGCTAAGGATAACTCCATGGCAGCGTATCTTGCGTAAACGCAACTTTTGCTTAAGCACTTCCACTACCAGATCACTCAAGTCCCTCGAGCGGCAAATAGTCATGTGGACGATTTGGCTCGCCTCACCTCAGTAGTGGAAGACAAGATTGGGAGAAAAATTCATATCAAATTGTTGGCAGCACCAAGCATCATGGTCGCAAAAGTGTGCAACTTACAAGAGGGGGATAGTTGGATCACCCTGATTTATAAATTCCTTGCTCATGGCACCCTCTCAAATGATAAAGTCCAAGCTAAGCAGATTAGATACAAGTCTACTCGCTACCTGATCATTAATGACCAACTCGACAAGCGAGGTTTTAACCTACCATACTTACGGTGCCTCACACCTGTGGAAACGGAAATTATCATTCGGGAAATACATGAAAGAGTCTGCAGAGATCATGCTAGATCTTGATCCGTAGCACACAAGGTTTTTTGCCAAGGATATTACTGGCTAACACTCCATAAAGATGTCATCAGACTATCCCGCTTATGTGATAAGCGTCAACGTTATGCAAATATTCATCACTCCCATCCCGAGCCTCTTACTCCTATAATCAGCCCTTAGCCTTTCGCCCAATGGGGATTAGATGTAATCAGCCCAATGCCTACAGGGAAAGGCAAGGTCCGTTATGCAATCGTTGCATTTGACTACTTCACAAAGTGGGCCAAAGTAGAACCCTTGGCAACCATTACCGAGGCAAAAATAGAAGACTTCGTATGGAAGAACATCATTTGTAGATTTGGCATTCTCAATGCGATAGTCGTTGACAATGGGCGATAGTTCGACAACAAGAAGTTCAGGATGTTCTGCTGTAAGTTCAACATCAACTTATGTTTCGCCTTCCCAGCTCATCCCCAATCTAATGGACAAGTTGAGGCCATCAACAAAATAATCAAGCGCACTTTGAAAACCAGCTTGGATAAGGCTAAAGGTTGTTGACCAGAATTTGTACCCCAAGTCCTTTGGTCATACCGCACTTCATATCGGACTTCAACAGGAGAAACTTCATTCTCACTTGCCTTTGGTACAGAGGCCGTTGTCCCAGTTGAGCTTGAGCAAGCAACGTTCCGAGTCCAGAACTACATGCAAAGTGAAAATGACAAACAACTCACCCTCAACTTGGATCTAGTCAAGGAACACAAAAACCAGGCTCACTTGAAGAATGTCTTCTATAAGCAGTGCAACTCCAACTACTATGACTTAAAGGTCAACCTCGCTCTTTCAAAGTGGGTGACTAGGTATTGAAGAAAAGACAACTCTGCGACAGAGTCCTGAGCAAAGGCACACTCAGCCCAAATTGGGATGGATCATTTGAAGTTATTCGCATTAGTCGCTTTGGCTCCTACAAGCTCAGAAGCTCCTATGGCAAGACCCTTGGCCATCTATGGAACACTGATCACTTGAAGTACTATTACAAGTAGATTCACCTGTACAAGTGTTGAGCTACGGCCATTCGGCATCCTATGTAATGAAGGTCATTTGGCATCAATTCAATAAAGAGGTGATTTAGACAATTTGGTCCTAACTCCCTTACATCCCTATGATTGAAATGCTCAGGTTTGAAGCTTCTACACGAATGCTTACAACATGAAATAAAGTTTAAGTATATGTCAACAAGACTATACAAATAAACGAACAGCTCCACAGTATATTCGTTCAATCATACCTAAGTCATGGCTTATATCCAAACAAGGGATTTATTCAAACATAGCTAAACATTCATCAATGATAGTACAAATACTTGGCAATTAACATCAAAGCGCACAATACAAGGTCGTAAACATACATAAACAAAAAACCCTTAGGCTTACAATAGGGCACATGCCACACAAACAACAAATTAGTACATTTAGAGTACATGCAGAAAAAAAAGGGCATTATGAGTCATCCTCATCTGAGGCCAAACCCCTGGCAATATCATTCTGCGTTTCAACCCCATTGCCATCACCACCATCCTTGGCATCTTCAGAACCATCCTCACTTTCCCAAGACTGCTCATTGACACTAGCCTCATTATCAGAGTCATCCTTACTACTAGGATCAACTGCGAGGATGAAGGCTTTACCTCTTTGTCGATACTCATCCATCTCATCACGGTACTTTCAAATAATGCTTTCATTATCGTAACGCTCAAGGATGGCCATCCATTTCCTTTTCTCAAAATTAGTCGCCCGGATGCAATGAGGTCTAAAGGCATCGTGAAAGGCCTGGGAACCTAAGAACTCTTGCACGACAGCGTTCCTCTCAGTTGGGATACTCCTCTTCAGCCCAGAAACCTCAACCAAGGCACTATCTAACTCATCTTTAACCTTGGAAACTTCGAGGATAGTTGTCTCCACCTGTTTCTCAGTCACCTCCAATTGTTTCTTGAGCCTCACGTTCTCACCATTCTGCCTATTCAAACTCTCAAAGTTTTGATCCTTGAGGCAGATGGCCTCAACCAAAGCTTTGCTCCTTTTTTTGGCATCATTCACAAGCGGCTTATTTTCTTTAAACTTTGCCTTGTACCGCTCGACCTTTTGTAGTCTGTCGTCATACTTGGTCATGACCTACATGATAAAATGGTCGTCACTACTAGGAAAAAGAGGGGAGAAAGTAAAGAAATGACAGAGTAACACTTACATAAGAAGATAACCTCATCATCCGGTCACGATCTGATTCTTTCTCATCTAACAGCTCGCCAAACTTGTCAACAGTGGATCGGCATTCTACCAGGTAATTATTGACATACCTAAAACTACTTGGTTGCATAGCAACCTTCAAGTCATTCCAATGGATGCTGTCAACCTCTTCCTTATACTTCCTCTTACGGCTGGAGCTAAGGTTACCTTCTTGGTCAGTGGACTCCATGGTTAGAGGAAAGATGAGATTAATGGTAAGAAGGGGAGGCAATAGTCATCTCTCCTCCCCTGCAACTATGGCAGCAGCACACCCGATGGCCTTCTTTGAGGCAGTAATCTTGAGGACCTCCTCTTGCGACTTAGGTCTAAGGGTTGGCCTCACTCGGTGCTTACGAGTTCCCTTGTGAAACAAAATGTCGTTTACGGGAACTAACATGGGTGATTTCCCTTTCTTGGTACTAGTCCCTCATTTCTTGCTCATTTTCTCCACTGAATAAGAAAAATCAAAGTAAGGAATGCAACTTTGTAAAAGAAAGAGGGGGCGAAATGAAAGACACAACTTACTTGCTCGTCTCTGGCACTCCGACACTAGGGGTTGGAAACCGTACTTTCAAAACAAAGGCTATAGCTTGCCCAAATGTCTATCCTCCTTAGGCACCCTTAACACATTCTCTACATCAGCCAGCTCCCGCCCGGACAATTTGATGGTGCGTCGCGTCACTGAATGAAGGAAAATGTTAGATGCTAGAAGAAATCACAACAAATAGCAAACAATGCGAACAATAGATACATTACAACCTATAGTCTGGAAGTGGGTAGGGACACATCACTTATGTGTGACACCCCTAACATGCTCCCAATCATTATGAAGAAAGCACCAACGGTTTTTCCAAGTGCAGTACGCCTTTTTCTTACCAAAGACAATGCGTTCTCTCTCACTCTGACATGCACACTCAGCATACCAGTGCATGCTTTCACCGGGCACATCTTATAGCAGTACCACCACTGATGGAAGGAAGGCTCACCTAACCCACATTAGAGCTAGGGGAGCCCTCATCACTAGGACTTCCAAGCTCTGGCATCTACAACAAACAGAAACAAACTCTATCACTACATGAAGGATCGAAACATAAGGAAGTTCCTAGGGCATGAGGAAAAGCTCAACCAATTCATTATGCTCTCAACCAAATATATAAACACTAAAACAATTCAACAAGAAGGAAAGCATTTGATCTAATAGAGAAGACTACCAACTTAAAGATGGTGCAAAGCAGTGTTGGAATTCCTCTCAACTAGAGAACACTCTGTCTTAAAAAATTACTACAAAATGAGCAAATGAAGGCAAGGTAAAAAGTGGAAACTTATCCTTTTTATATAGTTCAACTGGGCCAAAGAAATTCAAAATTCAAATTCAAACCATGAGAAAGCCCCACATGGAAAGTCTTCAAACTTCCACACAAGCTAGGTAGTTTCAAATTTCAAATTTTCAGTTCCCCCACTCAAAAAAAAAAAAAAAAAAAAAAAGAAAAAGGAGGAGGAACACATCAACTTCATCAATGGAGGACAACTACAATTCTCAAAAGCCTCACACACTCTTGATCAAGATAGTGTGAAGCAAAACCAATCTATGGTGCAAACAAAAGCTTCAACAAATAGAGGACAACCACAAATCTCAAAAGCCTCACACATTCTTGATCAAGATAGTGTGAAGCAAAACCAATCTATGGTACCCTACAAAGCTTCACCAACAAAGCTTCAACTACAAAGCTTCACCTACAAAGCTTCAACTACTAAGCTTCACCTACAAAGCTTCAACTACTAAGCTTCGCCTACAAAGCTTCAACTACTAAGCTTCACCTACAAAGCTTCAACCACAAAGCTTCAACCACAAAGCTTCACCTACAAAGCTTCAACCACAAAGCTTCACCTACAAAACTCCAACTACAAAGCTTCACTACAAAACTTCAAGACTAAAACATGTAAATGCCTCACACACTCTTGATCAAGATAGTGTGAAGCTAAATCAAGTTTTAGGTCCTAAAAATAGCTTCAACCTTTCAAGCTATATACCCAAACAAAAACCCATAACCAAAAATCTACAGTCAATAAACCTTACCTATTAAACTATTTTCCAAACACAAAGCCTTGCTGCAAATAAACAAATTTTTTTCACACAACCCAAGATTTTTTTGCAATTTGTGCAACAAAAATTAGGTGAACAAAAAAACTTTAAACACAAATTTCCTTATCCTTTTTCTCCATTCATGAGGTCATTGTTACATATTATATGACCACTTATATCCTTCTCTACATTTTATGGTGACCAATCAGCTCCCATGTACGTCAATAACCTGTTCCACCCAATAGGTTAAGCAAATATTAAGCAAATATTCAATCAGAAACATGAAAGATCCCCACCTTACCCACGGGCCCTAGCCCCTGAACTACAGCAGCAAGCTTCAATTTACTGCACCTTCTCTACACTTTCACACCTTCATCCACTTGCTGTAACCTTCAACCCAAAACCTCAGCTTCCCCACTGTTCTTGCAAAAGCTTTAACCACCCCTCTCCTTCGAACTCCTTCTCTCTCTGTGGTTCTACACTGCTATTGCTTCCTCAACACCCACTCATCCTTATTTAGAATTAGGAACTAGGATTTAGGGCTTGCCATCAGAGCACGAAACAAAAAACACCCACTAATTATTTCTGGGAGTTTCCACGGGAAAGTTAGGACATGGGAATTTTCATAAAAAAAAAATATATATATATATATATTTATATATATTAAGGAAGGTTGAAGGATTTTTTTTTGGGGGGGGGGGGGGGAGGAGGACAGTGGGAGCTGCGCAGAAAAAGGGAACAAACTGGGGAAGAAGGCATGGGTGGGGGATGTCGGCTGGGTTAGGTTTTCAGACAAAGGTTGGCCCTTAGGCCAGTTTCAAGCAAGGGCTAAGTTTCGAGCAAGGCCATTTCCAAAAAAAGCTAGACTTCTTCTCCTTCCTTGGGCCTAGCAAATAAATAAAAGAGAGAAGACAAAAGTTTAAGTTTAAAAGACACTGGGCCTATCATATGAGGCAAAAGGAAATGGGTCAAAGAAAGAAGGAAGCATGGGCTCTTCTCCTCCTTGGGCTCGGCAACCAAACAAAAAAAAAAAAAAAAACAACATAACATCCAACAAGGGCCACTGGTGTTGAGCCACACATCAAATGAAGGCTGGGCATAGGCCTTCTCTCTCTCTTGAGCCAAGCAAGTGTTAAAAACATTTAAAGTGAAAGCCTTGGGGCTAGGCTTCTAACATAAAAGGAAAATGTTAGACCTTTGTGAAGCTCAAACTAGTTGGAAATATTTTTGGGATGAGACATATATGAAGGTGTGACATAAAAACAAGGCTTCGTTACTTTGACAACTTGACTACTAGCAAGACACCTCATCCGTCAACTCCCTTGACCGGAGACTTAGGGGACTCGTACCATAGGCTACTACACCTTGATACTCGGAAGTTTCGCAACTACTTAGTGACTTGGATCTTTCAAGTCCTCAATTGAGAAGCTTTCCTCACTCAGGAAATTAAGGGAGCACTATTTCAACCTACATAATCCACCCACGAAGTTTCAACATACAAACTCCAAAAAAAGAAAAAATTCAAAGAACTTGGTGAAGGATGCCTTAGTGTATTTAACACAACACGTTGAATGAAGTAAAGCTTATTTATTGATATCTTCGATAAATTACAAATACGTGCATACACATGAATCAAAACAAACAAATAAAAGGGGGCATTCACAAAGTTTGCTCATGAGAAGTCTTAGCACTCGGCAAAGCCCCAGAAATAGGAGGCACCGGAGGGTGATCATTTGGAGCCTTAGTACTGGGCAGAACCCCAGAAAGAGGAGGCACCAGAGGTTAATCATTTGGAGCTTCAGTACGTGGTACAGCCCAGAGGACAAAGGCAATAAATACCTTTCAAACAAACTCATAAACCTCTTATGCTCATTTAAAATCTGACCCTCGGATTCCTGTAACTAGTCAAGCTTCATTTTCATGTTCGTAGCATAGCTATCTGCGAGCTTGTGCAACTGTTTATTCTCTTGCTTAAGCCCTATGATCTCCTGTTTGAGACTTATCGCTTCCCTTGCCAACAATTCAACTTGGCAGGTTCAAGCAAATAGGCGTTGGGCCATATTAGACACAAAACCTGCACACTGAACACTAAGAGCCAGAGAATCCTAAACAGTCAACTCATCGGATCGTTTGGAAAGTAGTTTGTTGTCTTTGGGAGTGAGAAGATTCTTGGCCACCACCGCAGCTATTAGGTCATTCTTTATCACAAAGTACCCAATGGTAAGGGGACTAGTAAGAGATAAGAAGGATGGGCGCCATATGTTATCTTGAGGAGACATGGCTACCTCTTCCATAGCATTCAAGTTCAAACAATGGTCGGACGAGCCAGATATTTTTAGAAATGATGAAGGAAAAATAGGTCCAATAAATCTTAAAAGTACGAAAATAAGGGAGGGATTCCTACAAGCAATAACTCTCTGAACGTACTTCTTAAACACAATTGGTGCCCCTATAAAAGAAAGGGCAACATGGCCGTTTGTTCAAAAATCGAAGAGGCACCACTCTCCAAATTTCGAGAAGCAGATTTTCCTGAGTAAAATTTATTAGCAATCTTCACACGCGACATCAGTTCCTCGATTACCAAGGATAACTTTGCCAAAGAACTCTGACAAAGTTAAGACATGTAAATTTTGAAGGTTCAGCTACCTTACTATTACTCACAAAGGTAAAGGAATAACACCACTGCTTGATAATGGAAAATCCCTATGTGTGTCAACCTCCGTGCTTCGTGGCGACTTGCAAAAATGACCAACTTTTCCCTACATCCGAGAAAGCACTCCCAACAAGATTGCTTGCTCAGAAATCGAAGAGGCACCGCTCTTCGAATCTCAAGAACCAGATCCCCAACAAGACTACTTGCTCAAAAATTGAAGAGGTACCGCTCTCTGAATTTTGAGAACTAGATCCCCAACAAGATTGCTTGCTCAAAAAATCAAAGAGGCACCGCTCTCTGAATCTCGAGAACCAGATCCCCAGCAAGTTTGTTTATTCCAAAACTGAAGGAGCACAGCTCTTCAAACCTCGAGAGTCGGATTTTCCTGGATAAAAATTGTCGATGCTTTTCACACGTAACATCAGCTTTCCAGGTAATGTGAACAACTTTGTCAAAGGTCTTTGACAAAGTTAAAACACGTGAACCTTGCAGCTCCCATTACATTGCTCTAACCGAGAAGGGTAAAGGAACAACATCACTACTCGTTGTTAGGACAATTCCTATATATGTCGACCTTCATCCTTCACAACCAGGCAGACCTGCCAAAAAATGCTCAACTCTTCCTCACATCCGAGAAGGCACTCCTAATGAAGTTTCTCGAAATACTTATCTCCTTTCCCCCGATAATACTTCTACAAACAAGTCATGCCAGAGCAAGAGTATCTCATATCATTAGGGTTAAAAGCAAAAGTATCCCATATCATGCTTTTTCCCTATCTTTTCCTTTGCCTTTGCATTGACATGCAAGACAAGGAGAAAAGAAGCAATAAGTCGGAACCTGAAATCAAACTTCCGATCTGGAACTGATTGCCCAGAACCTTTACATGGTTGCTTGCCTAGTATTGCTCTCGAGTACTCATCCTCAACTATTGTCAAGGTCACGAATTCTTTCGGCAAATACTTCAAAACAGTTGGTACGATATTGGCTCTTTACACTGAAGCCGCCAAGCATGGATGAGTCACTGAGAAGTAGTGCTCTGAAGGACCATTTAAATGTAAAGGTTGTGCACCACTTTTGCTATGCAAAAGATTGAAGTAGAAGGTTCAACGATAAGCTGGAACAGATCATTACAGCATGATGCCGTTTCGGTAGAACCGCACAATCCAGACGGAGAAAAACAAAGCCTCGCCATACCACATCCACTACTTTGTCAACAGTAGAAGTATCATATATCATCAGGATCGAACGTACTCCAAATTTGATGGACTTGTTTTGACCCTCAAATTCTTGAGTCAGCTTGCTTCTTTGGAGGAAACTGGAAAACCCTCAAGCCTAGTTCAAGAATAAGCATGTGGAAAGTCAACAAGTACAACAACACGTGCCAATTCATCTGTTACTTCTTCAAAAGCAAAAATATCTCATATCATCTCTTCTCCATGTCCTTTTCTTTGTCCTTGTTACGGTCTGCAAGATAAGGAGAATGAGAACAATCAGCCAAAACCCGAGATAAAACTTCCAATCTAAGACTGATTGCTTAGAACTTTGATTGTTTACCTTGTCTGTTACCTCTTTCGGTAGACCTCCTCGCTCAGAGACTTGGGGGACTTCTACTATAGGGTTTGTATCACACTTGACCAAGCCCAAAACTACAAGTAAGCTTCAAATAGAAATGATACATTACCTTGTGCGTCAACATCAGCTAAAGATACCATTCCTGGATGGAGGAAAAGTATTTCCAGAGAAGAGGCCACAGCTACCTATGGGGCAGAAACAAGTGAAAATGTTATCATGCTTTGGTACTTGGAAGTTTCGTGATTACCCAATGGCTTGGATCTTGTAAGTCCCCAACCGAGAAGCTTCCCTCACTCAGGAACTTAGGGGAGCACTGTTTGTACCATACTTGACCAATCCCGAAACTATTGAGCACCGGTCAACAATATACCTTCAAGGACCCACAAGAGTTTCCCTCTAACCAGGAGACTAATCACAACGCGACACGTGTCGAGATTAGAGGCCAATCACAACGCAACACGTGTCAAGATCAGAGGCCAATCACAGCACGACACATATCAATGTTAGAACAAAGCTAGAAACTCTCTTCTATAAAAATGGATCATTCTCCCACAATAATCCCTAATGTCATTTGTACTAAACTATTCACTAGAACTCACTAAATGAGAGCTTGAACCTATGTATTTGTGTAAACCCTTCACAATTAATGAGAACTCCTCTACTCCGTGGACGTAGCCAATCTGGGTGAATCACATACATCTTGTGTTTACTTCCCTATCTCTATCTTTTTACATACTTATCCACACTGGTGACCGGAGCAATCTAGCAAAGGTTGACTTAACACTTTTTGTTGTACCAAAGTCCTCACTAATTTTGCGCATCAACATGCTTCTTGCTCATTTTCCTTGGATTTTTTGTTTTGAGTTGCAAGAGTAAAGAGAACACTAAAATCTCAGGTTAAATGGATATTGGGGTTTGGTGGTTGAAAATATGATTTTTTTTTTGCTTAAGCTTCTTGCTCATTTTTCCGGGATTTTTGTTTCAGTTGCAAGGGTAAAGAGAATACTAAAATCTTAGAAATCGGTATCGGCATTTGTATTAATGCATTTCCATTTTCGTTGGTTTGCAGGATAGGTGCTTTGAGTCCTAAAAATATTTGCGTGAACTTCATAAATTTTTCTGAGGCTCCGAACGTTGAAGGGTAAGTGTTTTTGAGCTAAGTTCAATTTTTAATTTGATTCTCTACTGTTAGCATAGATTGTCATCATTTCTTCCATTTTGCTGTGAATTATTTCCGAATTTTGTTGTACTGTTAGGTCAGGTTTTAGGGGTTTCTTTTTGTTGTCTGCATGAAAAATGATTGATTTACATTCAACATCATGATTTTCCTTGATGTTAAGAGAAACGCATGCATACATAGCCAACTGCCTTGAAGCATGAATTGAAAAAAAAAAAAAATGTACATGATTGTTATTCCACTACTTAATTTGTTCCAAGTCACCACAAATTTCTCTGCATTATGGTTGTTAGGACAATAGATTAGGTTCC